>NC_052065.1:36757375-37057375 GCF_903992535.2 Arvicola amphibius | reverse complement strand
CTACTTCCTGCTGAGCGGGGATGCTGCATTCTTAGGGTTATTTACTGCAATTCACTGCTATTTTCCAGTCATGCTCAGACGTGGGTCGTGCTTCTGCACCCTGAGGACCATGCTGGAAGCGGGCCTAGCATTCTTGCCTCGTTGGTCCTCCAGGCAGGTCCTGGGATTTGCACACGTCACAGCCCCTCAGCACTGGCTGCCTGGAGCCGCTTGGCCTTGGAGCTGCCGCTGCTCACACTCAATTGCAACATTTCAGGAGGTCTCAGGGATTCAAACCACATGAATATTGAATAAATCCTTAGGCTATCATTGTCTGTGGAGACAAAAACAGAACCTCCTTTCCAAAACATCAAATTCTTAAGCCCATATTTTAAAGTCAAGATACTTTTCTTAGCAGTTCCTAGAAGCAATTGTCTTTCTCCAGTCCAGAACACAAAAGACAACACAATCAACATATCATACATCTGTACACATTTATCTTTTTAAGCTATATACATTCTTTTTACCTTTTCCCAATACATATGTCCCCTACAGCTGGGGACAACCCTGTTTGTTTACACCTCTTTCTTGGTTGGAGTTCCACTTGCTGCCAAACCGAGCGAAGAACGTCAGGATTAACACATATACCCCAATCCACCCTCACCTTCTGAGGGCGACCTTTCAGCGTTCCCTAGTTCCCAATATCTCAGTGGGCCCTCCAATTGCCAAAATCTCAGTGGAGACTTCCAATTTCCACAATCTCGGTGGGACCTCCAAATGCCGAAATCTCGGCCCCGGTATGCGCTCTATGTGCTAGATCTCATTATCGAGCTTCGGGAAAGGGGCTGGAGGTTGAGAACTCAGATGCAGTGACAGACTGACACACAGAACTCCCAACGCTGGTTCAGAAAAGCCCCCACTTTATTAACACCATGTAGACTTAAATACACTGCAGTTAATGGTCAACAGGTGATCCTCTGATCCTCTAACTAGGCACAGCTTTTAGTAACTTATATTAGAAGGTTCTAGGAGGGAAAAGCAACTGAAGGCCAGGACTCATTAATCCCAACATCTGTTGATTTATAAAAGTTTGCCAAACATATGCTTTATGGATTCACATGAATTTTTGTTTTCTCTTATATAGCTTTTCTATCATCCAGAGCTGTATGGCTTCTTATAAAAGGCATTAGGTTCTTTAATTGCTCTGACAAGGAGTTTTCTCCATGATGCCAGGAAACAAGTGAACTGAATTTTACATAGGGTACTGCAAGAGTCCCCTCAAAGTGTTTCCCAATCACAAAGGGTTACATTTTAGGTCCCTTGTTGATCTACCGTTTTTATCCTTGCCATACATTCTGCATAATCCAGAAGGGAAGTATGCTGTATTTCAATTATGCTTAGAAAAACATTGTTTCTAAGAACATTCTGTTTATAATCCCTTTTTAGGTGACCATGTTTACTTCAACTAAAACACTTAACATTTTGATTTCTCTTTAAAACCTCTGAAAATCACCATCCTATCCTAGCATTTTCAGAGCCATGAGATTCAATATTGATTGCATTTATTCCTTCAATGGTGTTGATCTTGATTTTAACAGCCTAATTACCTTTTTGCATTGTTGTTAGTATCTTCAAAAGCCAGAGATTCAATTATTAATTGTCTTGCTTCTGAATTTGTTATTATTGTATTTACTGCAGAAATAAATCTTTGTACAAAATCTATGAAGGTTTCCTTTGGGCCCTATATAACTTTAGTAACAAATGTAATTTTCTTTACTACTTCTCCAGTTTGTCCCAAGCATTCAAAGTTACTAAACATCATAAAGCCAGGAGTAGTCATCATATATAGATTGTATTTGTATGTTAGAATAATCTCCCTCTCCATAAAGTTGATCTTGAGAGATTTCCATACCTCATTCTTCAATGATTTTAGCCTCATCTTTCTACCATGTCCTCCACTGTAATTGATGGTTAGGCTCCAAGACTTCTGTATCCCAGTATCTCCATCCTTGAGGGATAATTCTATTATAAGTTGATCATGAGTTTAATATCTGCTTCAAAAAGTGTATATGTATGCCAGATGATATTATTGCCTCCTTTAATCTACTTAAATCTAATATTTCCATAGGAGTCCATTCAGTACTTACACAGCCTTGGGAATATCAATCATTTGGCAGTTGTTTCTGTAAGATTACTGAATAAATTAATGTTGTCTATTTGAAAATTTTACACTGTTCCTCTTTAGCCTTAAAGTGCAATGCTGAGATTGATTCTTCTTTAAATTTCTCTGTCTGTATCTGAATATCTCTATGATATTCTAAAATAAGTTTTTCTAAGGCCTGTATCTTGGCACTCATATCAACCAACTTTTAAAGGATAAACCAAGAATTATCCAAATAATTTAGATTATCAAAATGATAATTAGCATTATGTCAATCCTGGTTAAATTGATTATCCTTTCATTTAATTGTTCCAATGTTACACCATTCATTGTGTAATCATACAGAGACATAATTCCCTCCATTGTAATAGTGTTTCCCCTTATTTTTAGTGTGGATAAAATTCTCCTCTCTGATTTTTAATCAATTCCCCCTTTAAGTATTCCCAATTTTGTCACCAAATCTGCTGAAATTTTTGGTAAAATGTGAGGCATAGCACATCTGAGCAAAGCACACACTTGGTAAACAGCTTGACTGAGGACAGCTGTAGCTGTTAGCATGTATCTGTGAGCTGAGAGTAGAAGCTCAAGGAGAGGAGGTCTTGGGGCAGTCCATAATCCATGGAGGAAGGGAGATGACTGTCTGAAAAATGCACATGGGATTATGTAGAAGAAGCACATGTAGCAGATGCTGCCTGATAGCAGAACCAGGCAGTCTAGGGTGGTTAAGTCCTATGGCATTTGGATCTTAGGTGCTTCTGGACTTTGTGTGGCAGCTAGAAACTATTGTGAAGAAGCTACAGTAGGAAAAACATGAACTTTCTCAGAAGCTTGGGGAAAAAAGAAAGGAAATCCTAGTCTGTGGTGCAGTGACTCCAGCAGGATCCCCCACATTCAGCTCTGGCATGTTCCAGTGGCTGCAAAGCCTGGCTAGCTCAGTTACTAGAATATAGATGAGATTCTCAATATCAAAGCATGGTACTCTTAATCCCAGTGCCATGGGTTCATGCCCAATGTTGGGTATAAATTGTTCCACAAATTATAATTATTCTTAATAATAAAAACTGGAGCCAGATATTAGGGAAAATGCTGAAAGATCAGAGAGAAAAAGGAGCCAGCCACAGCTAACTATTGCCTTGGTAACTCTTTAGCCAAAAAGGGTTGAGCTACAGTCTTCTCTTGCCTTATATTCCTCTCCTCCTAGCCATGTCACTTCCTATCTATGTGTGCAGAACTCCAGACCTCTATGGTTAAAGAATGTTTAGCTCCTCTATCTGCTCTTCGGGCAAGCTTTATGTGTTAGAGCACAAACAAAATATCACCACAATGACCCCTTTAAATAAAAAGGAAAAAGAAAATAGAAGCAGTCAAAGATATTTCTATAAAAAATGGATTTAGTTGATAGGATTTTCATTAAGGAAATCTACTTTTCTGTAATCATTTTCAATAATTTATTACAGAAGTCTTTAGTATATGAAAGTGTAAGGTTAACTACAAACCCAAAATGAAAAAAATAAATAAGTAAAAAATATGAGGGAGAATATTTTCTTTAATAAATAAAAAATTTTATTGATTAACATCATCAAAATAAAACAATCTCATAAGTGGTATCTTAGGGTTTTTACTGCTCTGAATAGAAAATACCATCACAGCAACTCTTATAAAGGAAAATTATAAATTGGGGAGGCTTACATTTCTTAGAGGTTTAGTCCATTATCATCATGGTGTGACATGGTGGTGTACAGGTAAACATGGTGCTGGAGAAGGAGCTGTGAGTCATTCATCTTGATCTGCAAGCAACAGGAAGTAATATGGGTGTCATACTTTGTGAAGTTTGGGCAAAGGAGACTTCAGAGCTCACCCCCACAGTGACACACTTCCTGAAAAATGCCATACTACACCAATAAAGCCACACCTCCTAAGAATAACACACACTATGAACTTATGGGGGACAATTACATAATAATAATAATAATAAGCAGTAAAGTATTAAGTAACATAATATGGTAATATATACAAAATATTGCTTCAAATTCTAAGAATTTGCAGTAGGAAGTGTGTTTTAATGTTTATTTAAATATGGTGGTGTCTTAGTTTGGGTTTCTATTGCTATGAAGAAAAACTATGATGACTATAACTTCATAAAGGAAAACATTTAATTGTGTTTAGCTTATAGTTTCAGAGGTTTAGTCTATTATCATCATGGTGGGAAGCTAGGCAGCATGTAGGCAGACATGGTTCTGGAAAGGTAGGTAGCTGAGAGTTCTATATCTTGATCTGTGAGCAACAGAAATGAACTCTTTTGATCTTCTGAGATCTCAAAGTCTATCCCCAAAGTGACACACTTCATCAAGCAAGGCCACACCTACTTAAACAAAGACACATCTTCTAATAGTGCAGCTCCCCATGAGTCAAGTATTAAAACAAATGAGTTTAAGGGGTCAATCCTATTCAAAGCACTATAGGTGAATATGGTCATTGACTACTAGTAAAAGAAAATAAAATTAGACTGAAGAAGGATGCTTAAAAGAAATTCCCCACTAGTCAGAATTGAGGATAATAGAGGGTTATTTATTTAGGGGTAGACTGACATATCACAATCCTCTGTTGGAATGGAGAACAGCAACCAAATCTTACAGCCCGATAAGAGACTGGATGTGTGCTTTACATCGACATAGTCTAAGAGGCCACACCCAAGTGGGCCGGTAACTTAAAGGCTATTGGCAGTAGGAATTCCTACAGAAACTCCTCATTTTGTTTAAATAAGTGAGTTTTAAGTCTAATGCAATATTTTATATGATAAGAACAAATATATAAAGCAAGAAACATGTGATAAATATCTCAATAATTTTTCTATCCTAATGAGTTTATGTCTTGTATAATAAATAACTTGGCCAAGTCATGAGAGGAAAGTAACTACAACTATTTAGTCTTCAAACCCATCGAAGATCAGAGAAGGGAAATAATGTTACTTGAGTAAGCAAGAAGTATAATCAAACAACTTCCAAAATGTGCAACAAATGACAGAGACAACTGGCTACCTGGGCAAGCACCCAAAGTCTCATTTGCAATGTTGGATCAACCAACTTTGGCTAAGGCCTAGAGTAACTGACAGACCATTTTCAGAGGCAAGAAATTTTTCAAAACCATCCTACCCTATCTTGGCAAGATTTGATAGTTTTTTTTCTTGTATTCTGTTTGTCCTGTTTAGATATCATACACCTTTTCAGTGGTTGATGCATAGGCAATTCCTTGTTCAAAGGCCAGTTTTGGCAAGAAGAAAACTAAAGGAGTAGGTCACAAAACAAAACAATCCCACACCAATTTGGAATTATGATTAATAAAAGGGTTATTTATTTAAAGGGAAAAAACTTACAGATCACTGTCCTAGACAACAGCCTCCTGCATGACCAGGAAAAGCACCTGATAGCAAGAAGCAGAATCTGAAGCAAGAGAGAAAGAGAGAGAGAGAGAGGGAGAGAAAGAGAGAGAGAGAGGGAGGGAGAGAGAGAGAGAGAGAGAGAGAGAGAGAGAGAGAGAGAGAGAGAGAGAGAGAGAGAGAGAGAGAGAGTGCTGTCGCTGCTTATTTTTAAAGCGAAAGATACCACACCCCAGTGGGCTGGTATATCAAAGGCTATTGGCTGAAGGAGAAAAAGTAGTTCCTGCAGCACCTCCCCCTTTTGTTTAAGTAAGAGAGTTCTAAACCTACTACAAAATTATGTACAATAAGAACAAATATCTTATTTTAACTATCATAAGTCTTGCATAATAAATAACTTGGCCAAGTCATGAGAGGAAAATAGATACATTTATCTAGTCTTCCAACCCATTGAAGATCTGAGAAGAGAAATAATGTTACCTGAGTAATTAGGAAGTGCAATCAAACAACTTCCAATATACGCAACAAATCACACCATTTTAGCTAAACAAGTTGAAACCATCTTGAGCAGCTGGTACCCAAAACAGATCTTATAGTAGCACTATCAGCATCATGATGTCATGTCAACCCTGAGGAGTTGTTGTTGTGGGGCCCCATCTTCTTCCTGGAAACTTCAAAGATTATTAAAGAAAAATTCATTGTTCATTGTGGAAAACTTAAACATTATTTATACAGACATATATATTCAATGAAAGGTACAATAGAGACAAAAATAGGTAGGAAGAAAAGTAAATACTTTTCTAAATTCTTTTTTTCTTTCTGTCCATATCATGGCTCCTGACATGAGACAGAAAATCTGAATTTTTATTTTAACAACAGGATCGGATTTAGAGAAGGACAGAGCCAGAGTTCAACTAAAAAAACAGCTTTGATTTCTAAGTGAATCATGATTAATATTTTAGTTTATGTTTTTGAGATTCTTACCCTCAAATGACATGTCCTTATAAGTCTCTTTGCTTGGTGATACTATCTGGATAATTATCTTTTCCTCTTTAGGCATTTAGATGTTCAGGGTCTTTTGACCTTTTGAAGATAAGTACTTTTTTGCAAAGACAAGAAGAGAATCCTGCCCCAACCCTTATGAAGTTTCCTTATCACCTCTATGATTGTCACCCCTGTGGATGAAAGTAGGCCCATATTTCTATATGGTGTGGCAGCCAGGCTCTAAAGCCATAGGCCCCATTTGAGGTGGTCATGTAGCTTTGCAGACAAGCTGTCTCTGCCTAACAAAGGGTCAGGATGTTGTTGCTCCTTCCTTTGTAATTTCGAGGATGCCTTATAGAGATGCTGATTCAAGCCTATGTGACAGCTAGCATATACAGCAGACAGGTAGATACGGACGTGACAAAATGCCATTCATCTGATTACCTAGGAGACAGGTCTAATGTATTTTCCCGCTCAGTTTATGTGTTGGTATATAATCTGTTTGGATAATAAACAAGATCTTCAGGAGGAGATAAGCCTGAGATGCCCTTCCGTGATGACCATGTAAGCTATGTCTGGTTATTCCTTGTGGCTCCGTACCAGTTCAGTTAGGGAAAATAGTTATTTATGTTAGGGCCCATGGGTTCTAACAGATGAACTGTCATTTCTCTTTCTCAAGAGGTTTCTCTTTTTAAAACCAAATCTTTATTAATTTTGATAGTAACCATAGTTTTTCTTCTCCTGCAGAAATAAGAGAAAAACTCCTTCCCTAATGTAACACATCTGGCTTCAGTTGAAATATACAGGTTGATTTAATTCAGAAGACTTTTTTGTATTTATTTATTCATTCATTCATTCATTCATTCATTTATTTTTATTATTAAAAATTTCTACCTCCTCCCTACTTCCCATTTCCCTCTCCCTCCCTTAACTCCCCTCTCCTTCCCTTGCCAGTCCAAGGAGCAGTCAGGGTTCCCTGCCCTTCAGGAAGTTCAAGGTCCAATGTCTCTCTGCTGCTGTGGTCCCTTTCTTATTAGTGTTAAGAAAATTCAAGGTTAATAAAAAAATTATGTAATCTATTTCTGGGGACATTTTCCACCCCTTTCTCTTCACTTAACATATCATTTATAGTTTGATTTGATCTTTCTATAACTGCCTGTCCTGGAGGATTTTGTGGTATACCTGTAATTTGCTTAATATTATAATAAGCAAAAAATGGTTTCATTTTCTTAGAGACATATGCTGTACCATTATCTGTCTTTATTTGTGTAGGTATACCCATAATGGCCATAACATCTTGTAAATGTGTGATTACTGAATCAGTCTTTTCTAAGCTTAAAGCAGTTGCCCACTAAAAACCTGAATAAGTGTTAATTGTGTGGTGTACATATTTTAATTTTCCAAATTCTGCAAAAATGGAACACATCCATTTGCCAGATCTCATTCCTTTGAGTACCCTTTGGGTTACTCACTGCAGGCAATGATGTTTGTTTATAGAAAGAGCAAGTAGGATATCTCTTTATAATCTCCTTAGCTTCTGTGTTACCTTGTGCTAGAGGACCTGGCAGACCAGTATGGGGTCAGATGTGTGTTATGTGTATAAGACAAAGTATATGATTATGCTTGGACCTGGATAAATAATGAAGTCAATTTTGTATCATCTGGTATAAATTCAGTGGTTTCAATATGCAAGACAACTCTTTCTGCATATTATGAATCAGTAACTATATTAAGAGGATATTTCTTAGCACCATGAGAATATCATATAAGTCTTCCTTCAGGACAGAATTATAATGACTTTTTCCACCTTCTTTAATTCTTCTGATTTGCAACCTGCATTCTCTGATTAATTTTCATTAGTATAAAATGTATGGGCTCTAGTTATTGGAGCATCACATACAACTCAGTAAAGAATCCAAGAAGTTCTTCTTATAAGGTTAAATCTATCGCTTTTGGGATAATTGCTATTAATTTCTCTCAAAAATTAGCACAAGCTATTTGTCATGGTTCACTGTCTTCCCATAATTTTTTATTCCATCAGTAGTAAAAGGCAATATAATCTCTGCTGGGTCTATTCCTGCTAATTGATGAAGTCTCAATTCACATTTTATAATTAATTCGGAGACTTTTCCCACACAAGTTTTTAATTTTTTACTTAGTATATGTGGTAAAAAGATTAATTCTAAGATAATATCATCCCACTGCATTAAAATTCCTATAGGATAAATTCTGGAAGACTATGACTAGAATACAATTAAGATTTGGATTTACCCTATTCACATGTGCCTCCTGTAATTTCTTCTCAACAACTGTCAATCCTTTTCTGTTTCAGCTGTTAATTCTCTGGGACTATTCAAGTCCTTATCATGATATAAGGTTTTGTTTAAATGAATTAATAGATCAGGTTTTATCCCAATAGCCAGTCATAGACTGGAAATGTCTCCTAAAAATTTTGAAAGTCATTAAGAGTCTGCAAACAGTCTCTCCTAGTTTTTGCCTTTTGTGTTCTAATTTTCTGTGAACCTATTTTATAACCTAGGCAATTGACAGACTCCTCTCCATATTTTTTTCAGGAGCAATTTGTAATCCCTATTTTGGCATACTTTATTTCTTCAAACATTTTCTAAAGTATCTATGTTGGAATCAGATAGCAAATTCTCAACCATGTAATGGTAAATTATAGACTTAGGAAATTGCCTATGTGAAGGTGCGTGTTTGATCGGCAGTTATGATTCACCAGACAAGCTTTAATATATATAATTCAGTTTTAATAAAGGAAAGGAAAGGGAACTTACAAATCCAAGGTTCCAGCGAGGAGCGCAGGAAAACAAAGAGCAGGCGGGCCGCAGGCCCGCAAGATTTTATAAGTCAATATTAGCCTAAGGGGGACACGCCTTTAGACCAAGGGGGACACGCCTTACAAAACAAGGTTTTTGGCTAGGCTTCCCCTTCACCTATGTATTATTTCCAATGGCAGACTTACAAAGTATTGGCTCAGAGTGGGGCTAGTGAGCATTACCTGTGGGAGGGTGGTCCATTGGATATCTTCTAGTAGGCTGGGAATTGTTATAAGTCTGCACTGTGAAGACAAATTTTTCTCTATCCTTTTCTTGTAAAGGTATACTGAAAAATCAATCTTTCAAATAAATTACTATAGGAGGCCATCACTTTGGTAATAGAAAGGGCAGAGGAATTCTAGATTGTAAAGGGCCCATAGGTTGAATTACCTTATTGACGGCTCTTAGATCTCTTACTATTCCCCATTTACCAGATTTCTTTTTAACAACAAATATAGAAGGATTCCAAGGGTTGGTTGATTCTTCAATATTGTGGGCATCTAATTGCTTTTGTAGCAGCTGTTCTAAAGCCTGCATCTTTTCTTCAGTTAGAGGCCATTGCTTAACCCATATTGGTTTCTCAGTTAACTATTTTAAAGGTTGGGCTGTTGGTACCTCTAAAGGTTTGCTAGTTGCTTTGTGTTCTTGTCCAGCCATACCTTTGTGTATAGTACCTTATAATTATCCTTCCCTTTTAATTATGATTTCCTGGGACTGCAGGAATGTTAATCTGGCTATTACATTGCTGTAGCAGGTCATGACCCCATAAATTTATTGCAATATTAGCCACATATAGCCTCAGCTTCTTTTTCTAACATTCTGGCCCTATACAGTCAACCCATCTCATGCTTTGTTTAACTTGAGATTTTGATCCAGTTCCTAGCAATTGAACATTTGCCTCTTGAAAAGGCCAATTTCGATGCCAAGATTTTTGAGTGATGACACTATGATGGAGGACTCTCATTGGTTAATAAAGAAACTGCCTTGGCTTTTTGATAGGGCAGGATTTAGATAGGTGGAGTAGACAGAACAGAATGCTGGGAAGAAGGGGAGTTAGACAGATGCCATGGCTCTCCTCAGTGAGACAGATGCCATGGAGCTAGCCGCCAGGTCAGACATGCTGAATCTTTTCTGGTAAGACACCACTCGTGGTGTTTCACAGATTATTAGATATGGGTTAGTCAAGATGTGAGCAAGAGGCTGAAACTAATGGGCCAGGCAGTGTTTAAATGAATATAGTTTGTGTGTTGTTATTTCAGGGCATAAGCTAGCCAGGCCGCCAAGAGCAGGACGGCGGGAATGCAGGCCGTGGCTCCACACTACAACATTAACATCCACACTTGTGTCTATTAAACCAACAATTACAATGCCATTTATATGCACTCTTAGATTTGGTCTCTAATCATTTATAGGATTCTGCCAGAATATACATTTCCTATTTCCTATTGGAATTTTTGATTTATCCTCCATGATTATTCTATCCTCCAGAATAGTACTGCCATTTACAGAAGGCTCTGGATTTTTAAATTTTCCTAGAGAGACATGTCCTCCACAGTGATTGGTGATAATTGGGTCACTTTTGTCTTGGGGGCCTGCGAGAGGCCTCTCAAGGAGTTTCCCGATGGTATTGGGTTGCCTTGTCGCTCTTTTGTTGATCTGCATTCATTGGTCCAATGTTGGCCTTTGCCACACCTTCTACATATACCTGAAGGCTGAATCTTCCTATTTTTGCCATTCCCAGAGGAGATATTATTCCTAGGAATTCCGTGTCTACAGTCCCTTCTCAGATGTCTTATTCAACCATAATTAAAACATTTGGCATTTTGATGTCTCCTTATTCCTTTGGAAATTGCTTTTTCTACCCAAGATTCAGTATTATAGTCAAATGTCTCAATGTTCATTGTATGCAGGATTTATTCATCCATAGGTGCTGATCTAACCTTTAAATGCCCAAGTTCCTTTCTGCATTCTAAGTTGGCATTTTCAAAAGCTAGAGATTCAATAAGTACTCATCTAACATCTGAATCTGTTATTACTATTTGCACAGCCTTAGTTAATATTTGTAAAAAAAAAAGCTATTAAAGGGTTCTCTCTGGCCCTGTTTAACCCTGGTATATGATTCATTTTGTTTTCATGATTCATGAATCCTGTACCAAGCATTTAATGCTGTACTGTGGCATAGGGACAAGATTTTTTCATTGCAAAGAGCTTGAAAATGTGGGTCAGCAGAAGTGCCCTCACCAAGAATTTGATCTTGGGAAGTCTCAAGTCCTTTTGATTTTCCCTGTTGTTCTAAAATTTTAGCCTCTTTCCTGAAATAACATTTAAATATCAACTGGGGCCCATCAGCCATGACTGCTGAATCTAACTGTAGCCAGTCATGTGGCAT
The DNA here is from genome assembly GCF_903992535.2 of Arvicola amphibius. Taxonomy (NCBI): domain Eukaryota; kingdom Metazoa; phylum Chordata; class Mammalia; order Rodentia; family Cricetidae; genus Arvicola; species Arvicola amphibius. The sequence goes on along the minus strand of NC_052065.1, from coordinate 37,045,649 downwards.
CACATTAATTATAGAAGATCATATCTTTACCATCTCACCAAGAAATGTGGAATAAAAGCCATAAATTATGACAGATTGCTTAATTTCTTTTAGGTCATCCATTCCTATAGGTATCCATCTACCTTCTTTGGATCCTTTGGGGCCTTTATAACTTGATGCTTTGTCAGAGTAGGAAGCTAAAACTCTAGGTAAGTCATCTCTGACAGCTACTGGTGATGCTGAATCCTATCCTTGTGCTTTCTTTCCCTGTTCATTAGTTCCAATAATTTCCTCAGTCATTTCAAATCTTTTCACCATTGTCTTTTGTAAAGCCTGAATCTCCTGGCCTGTATATATTTCTAGTGATTTCATTGAGGCACCTAGCCTCTAGTCTTCATTCTGCCCATGTGTTTCCAAAGTCTGAAGTTTCTCCTTTAAAGATAACACCTCATCCTTGGACATTATTTGGATAGCATGCAGGTTGCCATCCTGGAGAGATACTCTATCTGCTAACCTATCATAACTTTTTAACAAATTTTGATTCTCAAATTCAACAGTATGAATTCTTTCAGATAATTTCTCAGTACCCTTAGACATGGATTCAATTTTGTCTGTCAAATTAATGTTACCCTTTTCAACAGTATTATTTTTTTTCATGTGACTTTTGATTTTCAATAGTATTAATCCTGTCAGCTAGCTGTTCATTATCAGTCTGTAAAGACTGTATAATTTCTAACAGTCCCCATTCTTGGCTCTTATATCACATCATTTTCTTAAGGATATGATATGAAAAAAAACTGAGCCCCAATATCCAACAAATAGATGTATCACCATAACCATATAAGCCTTGCAGAGTACAATCCATAGTATTAGCAAAAAATGTTAATAAAAGTTTCAATGTTAATGTAGTCTGCCATATTGATGTATTAATTACCTGTTATGAGATCTGGTAAACGGTTTTATGTGTAATAATCTTTATTATTCAGCAGGTGTCATGGTTGCAGAGTCATGACTAGCAGCGATGCAACCGATGTCTACACGAACAACCCTGAGTCACTTTAATTTCCCACCTTTGTACTGGTTAAATACTGAGAAATATGCTTTGCTTGACAAATTAAAAGCAATTAAATCAATTCCATACACAGAACAGGAATCCCAGAACTCATAGGCAGGGAGCACAAACCACCAGAAGCTGCACAAGAAATGCCCACAGCAAGGAACACAACAGTGGGAGAGGGAATGTTCACAGCTTGGGAAATGTCCAAATTGCTGCATGCAGTTAGCTCTGCTGTGGTGGGGGAAAAAACGCTTACACAAAAACAAGAAAATTGGGCAGGGTTAGGCAAGGTTGGGAAAATTTCTAGGCTGTGGACCAATTAGGCCCTCAGGCTGTCTAACCAGTAGGTATGGATTCCAGATCCATGTGGGGTACCAGAGAAAGAAGGACACTTAAAAGAAATCCTACACTAGCTCAGAATTGAGAAAAATAGAGGGTTATTTATTTATTTATTTATTTAAGGGTAGACTCACACATCACAATCCCTTGCTGGGATGGAGAACAGCAACTGAATCTCGCAGCCAGAAAATAGACTGGACACACGCTTTTCATCAGCAAAAATAGTATAAGAGGCCACATCCAAGTGGGTAGGTAACTTGAATCCTACTGGCAGTTGAAATTCCTACAGCATTAGATCATACTTTATTAAACTTTATAGGTCTATTGAGAGGAGGTTTAATACTTAAAGTTGCAGCTCACACACTTAAACATGTTTTGTCAATTTACTTGATTGTTTCACTAAAGAATGGGTCAAGTGATGTCTTATATGATTTAGAGATGCCTAATACCCTTCATGTTAATGTTATTGAAGTGATTCAAAAATTTAGGAAAATTGGGATTTCCAAGTGCATTTTCCATATAATACTTAGTTCTCCACATGGGAGAGTCCATAAGATGCTCTCAACACAAAAATCACAAGAGGCAGATTCATGAGAGAAGTAGCAGCATATTTAAGGAGTTCTGTCATCACTCTTCTTTATGTCGGTTTTACAGTGAAAGGTAAGCCACTCACTGGGTAACTTAAATGCAATGGACCTAACTGGATACTATTTTATCAAGAACCAAATGACAGCACTTGATATACTTACTGATGTGAACATCAGAGTCAAAGCAATACACATAATGATTTCATCCTATAGATATATGACAGTTGTTAATCATAGTGTCAAGGATCTAAGATAGACAGGAAACCTATTCAATTCTTGCTTGGTGTGTTTAAAGAGAATAATTCCAGAGCAAATGAATGAAAAACCACTTAGCATGTTAGTAATAGAGAACAGTCTCCACTAACTAATTTCTAGACTTGAGTCAATTTATATATCTAGAACACCTTAAAGGAAATGGAGGCCTGATCCTTTTTTAAAAAAAAAAAAAAAACTACCTTGCTAGGATATTAAAAAAATTTTTCTGTTCTGAAGGGGATCTACTCGAGTAACTGCACATTGGGAAAATGAAATAGTCAGAACTTTCTGGGCCTGCTATACATATGCTCCCAATTAAGAGAGACTCCAGAAAATCCGAAGCAATACTGTGACCACCCCCAGTCTAATTAGAGGCTTATTGAGGTCAGTAGGCTTACTAATGTCAGGAGATAAATAGCCAAATCTTTCTGTAAGGGGGGGTGAGTTATTTCCAGTGCTTATGTTCTAGTTATTTAAAGAGTACCAGAAACCATAATTTAATATATATAATTTAAGATATACTAAGGGATTGGAGGAATTTTTATATTAATTGTCTGACCTCTAGAAAGAGAGAGCTTGTGGTTGCAAAGGCCAAAGGAAAGCAATTAATGTTGCCCATATCAAGAAAAATAGTGACCAAAATAAAATGTTGCATGCCTGGAAGGATTACATAACTTAGTGCCACATCAAGGACATGAAAGATGCAAGGGTGGTGATTCCTACCACATCCTCCTATAACTCTCCTATCCTTTCTGTGCAGAAGATGGATGTGTCAGAGATAATGACATTGAATTTCTAATCACAGCTCAATATTGTACTCTAGAGACTCAGGAACTTGTTGTAGAACCAAGGTCTGTCAACTTCTTCCTTATGGTCCCTTTCAGCCTTTCATTCTAGTCCACCTACAATTCTCTGTGACTCTCAATGACCCATAGAAATTCACTTGACCAGGTACCCAAAGAAGTAACACTAGTTTAAAACTCAGGTAGAGTAACTTAATCTTCCTTCCTGTCTTCTATTCTATTCTCTTCAGACTGACCTTTAGTCTTGCTGCAGTCTGCCTGCCCGAGGCCCTCCTCCTATAACACCTCTGTTTTTTTGAGACTCAGCATCTTGGTTTGGAACCAGATTCTCCTACATTTTCCCCACTGCCTCCTCAGACTTTCTTTCTAGCCTTTCTTCATTCCTTTACTGACTCCCTGTAGGCCCATATATGGCTTTCCACCAGAGAGCCCTCACCCATCATTCTGGACTGGGACTGTAGAACCCCAGAGCTGCCACACTTGGCTAGTTTCCATACTGGGCAATAACAAACAAAGAATGGATAAGGACCAGATTTGAAAAGAGCAACCAAGGACAGGAATACTCACCCAAAAAGATAAGGCTATGATAACTACATCAAGAAGCAGTTCAAATATAACTCCAGAATCCTAATGCCTGGAGCAAAAATGCAAATATCAGCATCCTTGACAATATACCTCCTTCATAAATCAGAGGCCCTACTGGATTAGGCCCTGAGAATAGCAATTAAGCAAAAACACAAGACAAAGAATTCAAATTAGGAATGATTAATATGCACAAAAATGATATTGAAAACAGCCTATATTTTCACCAACAGATGAATGGCTAAAGAAAAAAATGCATATTTACATAATGGTATATTGATCAGTTTTTGAAAAATATAACATCAAAAAATTTTTAGGTAAATGGATGGAACCAAAAAAAATCATCATGAATGAGGTAACACAGATACAGAAGACAAATATGGTTTATATTTGCTTATATCTGGATATTACCTGTTACGGCAATGATAACTATTCTACAATCCATAGAACAATAAATATATAGAGTAAGATACTGAGGGTAACATATAGATCACCATTAGGAAAGGGAAATAGAGTATATACTATGGATGCAATAGCGACTGATGTTGGAGGATATAGTAGGGAAGTAGAGGGAAGAACAGAACAAAGGAGGGAATACAAGAAAAGACAGCTCAAATCAGGAGCCATTTGAGGGGTAGTACAGAAACCTAAAACACTAGACGCTTCCTAAAATATGTATATATATCAAGGCAATCTAAATGTAATTGCCAAATATTTGAGGCTACAGAGACCCAACTGGACAAATCTTGTCATCAAGTGAAGCTTTGAGTAATGATACTGTGTTAATCTAATTGATTTATTGATCAAAGGGATCTCATGGGAATCCCAAAACAACACATGCTATTGCCAAGACTATAGGTTGCTAGCCACAGCTGAAGCCAACACTTATATAGACCATTGAACATGGAGAAATTGAGCTGTTACCTACATAGAGTATTTACCCCTATGTCTAGCACTTTTGGTACAAGAACATACTCTATACATTACCAAAGAAGAAATTTGAAAAACAAATCTAGCCACAAACTCTTAGATATACAATGGCATCCTGCTTGGAAGATATGCTAGTACATTGGTGGCACAAAGCTTGCCAGAGCAACCAACCAATATTTGATTTGACCTAAGGCCCATTCTACAACATGAAAATTCAGCACTGCTTGGGTAACCAAGAACCTGAAACTATATATCCCAGGACCTAGATAAAACCAAATATTAGTGTACTAAATAGAAACATATGCAATAAAATGATGCCTAGTGACAGTCTGTTATACTCCTAGATCAGTGCCTTGCTTAGGCATCATCTGAGAATGTTCCTCCTGCAATGAACTGAAACAAATACAGAGACCCACTAATAGACTTTATGCAGAGACTGAGAGATCTTGGAACACTCAGCCTTAAATAGAATGTCTCCATCAAATTCCTTTTCCCAGGGCTCATGGAACTCTAAGGAAGTAAAGGCATAAAGAGTGTAAGAGACAAAGGAGATGGAGAGCACCAGAACAAGGCCCTATAAATCAACAAAATCAAGGTACATGTGAACTCAAAGAAAATGTGCAGCATACACAGGGCCTGCATAGGTCAGCAATACATGGGGTCCTAGAGCTGAAAAGAGAAGTGGACACATGACCCTATTCCTAACCTAGAAGCTATCTCCAATTCATAACCACTTGCACAAGAAAATTTACTTTTCTCCAAGGGAGTCTCACTGGGGAAACAAACTTCTCTTAAGGGTAAACTGTATACCCAGCATGAATTTAGGGGCATATTGTAGGTTACTTGTCTCATAACATCATGTAACTTGTTTTCCTTTTTTCAAAAAATTTATTTTTTAATTTTTATTTTTTAAAATTTATATATGTATATGTATGTATGTACATACATACATATTTACATGGTTTTCTCCTTTTTTATCCTACAGGTACTTTGGGTATATATTATGACTTCCAGCTTAGTGTTTTTATGGAATTTCTAAGAATGAAAATGAATGGATCACTGTGTCTATTTCTTGTGCCTTTTGTGGGAACTGGGAGGAGGGTGTAAATGGAGACTGTGCATGCACTTGTTTCCCATCTGCCTAGACCTGAATAATCACAAAGAAACTATATTAATTGTAACCCAGTTTTGCCAATGGTTCAGGCATATTCCTAGCTAGTTTTAACATCTTACATTAACCTACTTCTATTAATCTATGTTGTTGGAGGAGGCTGCTTGTTGGTGTCTGGTTGCTCAGCCCCGAAATAATCACACAGAAACTGTAGTAAATAAATCACTGCTTGGCCCATTAGCTCTAGCTTCTTATTGGCTAATTCTTACATATTAATTTAACCCATTTCTAATCTGTGTATGACCATGAGGTTATGGCCTGCCAGCAAAGTGTCAACACGTCTGTCTCTGGCAGCAGCTCCATGGCTTCTCTCTAACTCTGCCTTTCTTTCTCCCAGCATTCAGCCTAGCTTTTCCCACCTAGTTCTGGTCTACCCTGCCATAGGCCCAAAGCAGTTCTTTATTAATCAATGGTAATCATAGTATACAGAGGGAAATCCCACATCATTGTGTATTGTCACAAGGCTTACTGGTAAGTTTTTGATGTCTTTCTCCTTCAGCAGCTACATGACATCTCCCTGACTTCACCTTCTTTTCTCCTGTCTCTGCTTGGATTTCCTGTCTTGTTCTATTCTATTCTGCCCAGCCATAGGCCAAAGCAGCTTCTTTGTTAACCAATGGCAATAAAACATATTCATAGCATATAAAAGGGAATCTCACATGGGGGGAGTATTTTCATTCTGTTTTTGTTTGTTTGTTTTGTTTTGTCCTATTCTGATGTGTTCGTTTTGTGTTTATTTCATTTTACAGTTTTATTTAAATTATGCCTTAAAAGACTGTTTTCTAATGAGAGACAGAGAGGGAGTAGATCATGATGGGATAAGGTGAGGTGAGGTGTAGAGGAACTTAGAGGAGTAGAGGGAGGTAAACAGTAATAAGGATATATTATGTCAAAAAAATTCAATATTATACTCAGAAGTAATTTCAGGACCATTTTTACAGCTATGTTCCAAAAACAGAAACAGAAGTTAGGCAGCTGGTAGCCTTCAATGGAAAGAAGCTTCAACTATTAAAAGTAGTTTTTGCATGAATAAGTCCTATGTCTCAGATGCTAGTTTTATTATTAAGATTTTTTTGTAGATCTACAGCAAGAATAATCAAAGGGTCTAACAGGGACTCCAAGTTTTATTTATAGGTTCTAATAAAATCAGTCTTCATATAAAAATTTTAGCATGCTTCAATTTATTAATTATACATTACTAAGTATCCACAATGCAGTTCATGCACCATGAGAGCAATATTTCACAATTATTGCAAATATTTGAAGAAGCTTAGAACATGAAAAAACATTAAAATCACAAATTCAGTCTATGTTCACAACAGCAAATTGTTCTCACAGTTTCTCCTCATTTGACCTTTGGAAGCTGGATGAGTCTAGCAAGGAGCTTATTAAAGGACACACACACAACACCACATGGGAAGGTAACATTTGGGAAAAACTGGATGTGTATTGTATACAAACTTCAGCTCAGTTAATTCTATCTACATAAAATTATTATTATCATCATCATCTATTCCCCAGCAATGCTTAAGCATACATGGGCAGCCAGTTTATTGCGGTTCTCAAATTGTTTCTATCCTTGGCAGTCCTAAATGCTTGTGTTATTGTCATACCCAAGGTTCCATAGTCTTCCTATATGTTTATCCAGCGTCTTTCGGGCATTCATCTTTGCATTATCCCGCACACTCCTCCAAGCAGTGTTATCTTTAGGTATCTACCATTATTCATTTTCATAACGTGGCTGAAGCATCTCAAGTGCCATTGCTGTAGTTTACTTCCTTCTGTAGATGGAGATGTTTCTGAATATTATTGTTGTGCAGCCTATCTCTTTGTGTGATGCCTGGAATCCTCCTAAGACATGCCATCTTAAACACATTCAGTCGCTGTTCTGATAAGTGTTTCATTGTCCAGGTTTCAGACTTGTAAAGAAGGCAACTCAAGACAAGTGTCTCATATACTTGTCATTTTATTGTTGGCATTATGTCTCTTGCTGACCAAACCTTTCCTAATGCGTGTAATGCAGCCCTCACTATCTCTATTGATGTTTAAAATAGTTCTCTCCTTTGAGATGAGGTTTTCTCGCAGATAGACAAAGTTGACTGCTTGAGGGTCTGATTTTTATTACAAAATTAAAATCCTTGTGCACCCTTCCCATGTGTTGCATCTCAGTTTTATTGATGTTTACTTTCATACCAAGGTTTCACTTACTTCCACCACTCTGTTTAACATGGCCTGAAGCTCATTTGGACTTTCAGCATGTAGTGCTGTATCATCAGCAAAACGCAAGTTATTGATTCACATACCACCTATCTGCACACATATGTCCTCATACTACAGGGCTGTTGCTATTGTTAATTTCAGGAATATATTGAAAAGTAGTGGAGAGAGGATGCACCCCTGCATCACTTTTACAATTGTCTTAAACTGACACTTAGTTCTCCACAGACATTGATTGATGCAAAGGTATTGGCATAGGCATTTTGTAGTATTCTTATGATTTTCTCTGGGTACCTGTAGAACTTCATTGTTTCCAAAAATCCTTTCCTCCAAATGTTATCAAATGCCTTCCTGAAGTTTATGTGCAAAACATATAAGTCTTTTCCAAATTCTTCATATTTTTCTGCCATATACCTCAAAGTGAAAATCTAATCAATTGTACTCCTGTTATCTCTGAATCTGTACTGGGCTTCTGCTAGGATTTTTTTCTGTTCTGCCCTTGATCTTTTGTAGTATAATGGAGGAGGAGCTCTTGCTACTATGGCACAACAAACTAATGTCCCTGTAATTTAAGCAGTCTAATTTATCCTTGTTCTTGTGTATAGGAATTATGACTGTTTCCATTCAGTGGGAACCACTTCATGTTTCCATATATCTCTGAAGAGTCTGAGAAGGGCCTCAGCCCCTGAGCCTAATGTAGGTAACTCCAGCTCTTCCACCATGTTGTCATTCACTCCTGGGGCCTCCCTGCACTTCGCTCTCTTGATAGCTTCCTTTATCTTGCTCCTGTCAATATTTAATAATTACTCATGGTCTTTGGTGTTTGAGTGGCTGCCAAAGTGTTTCTCATTGTAGTCTACATTGACAGCATTACGGTCATTGTATAGAGTGTCAAAGAATTGTCTTCATCTTTGCTTTACTTTCCCTGATTCTGTTAATAAATGTTCTTGCCCATCTTTAATCACTCAAATCTGAGGAGCATATCTGACAGTTATCTGTCTAATAGCTCTGTAGACAAGATTTGTTTTACTGTGGAGTCTAACCTCTTTTACCTCTTTGCAATACCATGTATATACAGCTCTCTATTCTTCTTCAATCTTCCTTTGACCTCCTTGCACAGATAGTTGTGGTGTTTTGCTGCCTGCAGATTGCTTTATTATTTGCTCTTTAGCTTTCTTCTTTGGGAAAATCTATATGTGTATTGTACACAAATTTCAGCTCTGTTATTCTATCTACATAAAAATATGCATGGGTATTATTTTTAAAATATGGAAGCTTGGACTATACTCTAGATCTTGCTATTCTGCACATTGGTTATCACACGTGTTGAGAAAATACTATGTATTTTACAAAATCTGTGTGGTTTATTCTAATGCACAGCCAGATTTATGATTACTGAGAGCCACTTTTCATTTCCACTAACTAAGCTTTATTGTTTCAAGCCACAGACAAATATTGAAGTTACATTATTATTATTATTATTATTATTATTTGTACTGTGTGGTTTTGTATGTCAACTTGACACAAGCTAGAGTCATCAAAGGAAGGAGCCTCTGTTGAGGAAATGTTTCCTTGACATCCAGCTTTAAGGCATTTCCTCATTTAGCAATCAATGGGGGAAGGCCCAGTCCATTGTAGGTAGTGGTGTCCTTGAATTGCTGGTCCTGGGTTCTATAAGAAAGTGGGCTGAGCAAACCATTGGAAGGCAATAAGCAGCTCCCCTCCACAGCCTGAGCATCAGCTCCTGCCTCTGGTATTCTGCCCTGTTTGAGTTCCTGTCCTGACTTCTTTCAGTAATGAACAGTAATGCTAATGTGGAAGCCCAATAAACCCTTTCCTCTCAAATTTGCATTTGGGTCATGGTGTTTTATTGCAGCAAATGAAATTCTAATTAAGGCAAATTGGTACTGGGTGTGGGGTGCCATTATCAAACACTTCCATTAGAAGCAAATGTTCTCAGCTCCTTCTGTTAGGAGTCAATGTTTTTCTATCCTCAGGGGACTATGTGCTGGCTTCATCTTCTTCTTCCTGAAACAAAGTTTCAATCATAGGAATAGAAGCATCCATGCTTAAGTGCCCTTGAAAAATGCATTAAATGTAGTCTTTTCATATAAAGTGTAAAGAAAAAGTCTTGACTGAAGAGCACAAAACTATGGCCATGGTCTTGATGGAGAGTCATTCCTGCCTTAGTTTTTAGTCTCAATCTCAACATTATATCAACCAGGGAAATATTAGGTATTCTGAAATATTCTTACAACTGACTTCACTAAAATGCACTATTTGCAAATCATGAAAGGTTTCCATGCAACAGTCTCCTAGGTTACAGACTTGGCCCTAACTTCACATATTTCCTTTCCTATGCAAGCTTATCATCTGAGGCAAACATTCACTTCACAAAAATGCTTTGAAATCTCATACCAGGCATTATTTAGGATATTATAAGTGTAGATAATATGAAATCTGGCAGGCAAAGATATAGCTCATGATACTTTTTATATAAATTTTATACCCTATATTACAACTTATGAAAGAAACGTGCTTTAGTAAACTCAGCTACTACTTGATATTTTCAGAATTAAGGAAGTAATTTTAGATTTTTTTAGCTTTTTGCCTCTATGAACTAATTATACCATAAGTGCTATTGTATATAAAGTTTTCATGTTAATATCTATGTTGGGTACATAACTATATACTACCCACTATGTCCTCTTATATGAAGTTCATAACTGTCACCATTCCCATGTGTTGATGCCTGCTCTTTGATTTTTGTCTACATAGGACATAGATTAACCTTCTTATCTAAAACAATTTTACTAACTTGAAGTCCATTAAGCCTTTATCAATCTGGCAATGCTCCACATCCCTTTTAGATTCAATAAAAATTTTTGATGTATAAAACCTACAGATTTCTCAGGCATTTTGAATTAAAAAAGTATGGATTTAGAAGCAACTTGAAACCTCCTACAATATCTACCCTTTGGATTTCTACTGTGATCCTACAGGTGTTGGTATCATAAATTCTTAAACTTTCAGATGAGAACTGAAATAAATCATAGCAATAATTCCTAGATTATGGTAAATTATGAATTCTTTGGCTTTAGGTAGAAGCATTACCTTCCCCTAGGGCAATATCAGTTGTTGTTTCCTCTTCCAGTTCCAAGATACACTCCTAGGGATAGGAAAGATGATGTCTTTCACCATTATGGATCTTTTCACACTATTAAGTTCAAGAATATCTTTCTTTACATGAATATGAGAGTGAATACAAATTAAGAATATATTCTCCATGATATCAAAATGAAAGAATACTTTCCCTTCACTTGTCTTCATCTGTGTATGAGTGTAAGGATACATGTGGATGTGGGTACACATTCAGGCCAGAGGAGTATGTCAAGTGTACTCCTTTATCACTCTCTATTTCTTTGAGATGTTGTTTCTTACTGAAGCTAGTAATAAGGAAGCCCCAAAGATCCACTTGCCTCTACTGCTCACATTTCTATAGTTACAGGTCCATTTGAAAATGCCCATTTTTTTTGTAGATGGTGGGAATCTAACTGAGTTTATCATATTTGCACAAGTGTTCTTAAGCACCAATCCCTCTGTCCAGCTCCTCTCCTTCAATTTTAGAGCATTTCTTGTGTATTCTTTCCTCTGCTCCTCTGCAATTAATGTATTGTCATAGGCTAACTAATCATATTGTTAGTTTTATAATGCAGATGTATTATTTCTAAAGATTTCTAAAGCAAAGAACTATAGGCAATTAATGATTGCTGAGAAAGGAAGAATTAGCATCTCCCAGGGGTGAGAACATTTTCTGTTTATACAGTACAAAGTCAGCCCTGAAACCCTATATGCAAAAACAGCAAATATGAACTCAATATGTTGTATTTATGTATTTGTGCACATTATTGTTACACATATGCTAACAATTACACGTGAAAAAAGAGGCTTTCAATTTGAGTGTGGAAAGGGACGTGGGAGAAGTTGAAAAGTGGGATTAGGAGGAGGAAAGGGAAGGGGGTAAGTGATGCATTTCTATTTTGACTAAAATATAATAAAAAATGCCATAAAAATGCTTGAGAAAAGGCTCCACAAGTGTTGCATTTTCAGAGGACCCAAGTTCAATTTCCAACACATATATGGCAGCTCACAACTGCCTGTAACTTCAGACTCAGGAGACCCAACACTCCCCTTTGGCTAATGCAGGCAGCAGACACACATGTGAAACACAGATATACGTGCAGATGAAACTCCCACACATATAAAAAATAAAAATTTCCAAAGCTACAAACATCACCTAAAAGCATCTAGTTGTAAATATGACTGAGAATATTTTAGGTAATAATTATACTCTAAATTGAAAATCTAGAGTTAAAGAGAACTGAAGAATCAATCACTTTCCTTATATCTCTTATTCTCAATGATTTTGAAATTATTTTATTTTAGTAATTAGATTATCTGACTTGAATAGGGATAAAAAAGAAATCAAAGGTAAGGAAGGCAAGTCATAGTACTTCTCAATGCAGAAGGATCTGGAATCATAAAGGACTATAGTCTTAGTTTTAGGGAAAACCAGTATTATTCTTACCCTAGTGAGAAATCTATGCTGGTGCAGATTAGAAAAGAAAATCAAAAGTACCAAGAATGAGTGGTCATAGATCTGTACAATAAATATTTTAACACAAGCTAAGTATTACATTATATAGAGACTGAATTAATATGGATAAAATTTTTATTGAATCAGTACAACTGAATAATTAAGAACATACACATTAATGATACACATTATACATATTGCTAGCATAGATACACTATCATATATATGCCAATTCTTGTATGAATGCATATATTATCATATGTGCATACACATATTTGGTGGTTGGAATGATAATGTTTCCCATATACTCTCATTTGAAAACTTCATCTCCAGTTGGTAGCACTGTTTGAGGAGGTTTAGGAGGTGTAGCCCTGATGGAGGAAGTATGTCACTTGGGGCAAGTTGTGAGGTTTCAATGCCTTATGCCATTCTCAGAAGCTCTCTCTGCTTCCTGATTGTACTTAGAGATGTGAGAACTCAGCTGTCTGCCTATTGAGTCCTATTGACTATATCCCTTTGGAACCACAAGCAATAGAAAAAAACCAAGAAAACATATTAACCTATACATATATGCATATATGCACACATATATACATTGTAACATAAGTATACATTAGCATGTGTGTATGAACAGTAATGCATATAAATATATACCAGCATACATGCACATATATATTAATTCACATATTAAACACATATATTCAAAATACGCAAAACCACATGGAGAAACAAACTCCAGTTATTGTGGAAAACATTGGCATATGTCTCTGTTATTAACCACCACAGAAAAATTATATTAGTATATAGAGTACAGACACAACATCCATAATTTTGATCTTTTGTATTGAGGCATTTGATTTAACAGTATAGTACATATTGTTTTGAATCATATATAGATCATTTCAAATTTTTAGCTCAACATTGATATTAATAATTAGAACAACACTTAGAGTGAATAAGAGAGTCAGAATAGGGTGTACTCCCGTGGAGAAAGTTGGTGAAGAAGGAATTCAGTAAGGTTGTTTGTTTGAATTGGCAGCTCCATCGCAAGACCCATCCCACGATGTTGCCTCAGTCCAGACTCCACCCCTGGGGAAGCCCGCCAAACAATGACCCTGCCCCAGAGATGCTCAAGACCACTCCCACAGGGTATTTAAACTGTCCCCAGAAACCAAACATGTGGTTTTCCGATCTTCCTTTCCCATCTCCTCTCAGGGGGACTGGAAAGCCATCTGGAAGCATGGTTGTCCCTTAAACCTGACATTTTTCTAATTAGGTATAATTTGTTCTGATTTGGATTTTTGCATAGGCAGAGAGGCTTATAGAGAGGGGTGCATAAACTTCTCATCTGGAGGTCTCATTGAGGGGCTATTTTTCTCACTAGCCCTGGGCCACCTGATGAGAAAACAGCCTTCTCCTCAGCCCTGAGCCACATGATGGGAAGACACCCTTCTCCTCACCTGCTCTCCACCAAGCTAAGATTGGCTTTTTACTGGGTAAGTTGTCCTTTCCAAGTCATTGCCTTAGAGGCCCAGGACTTCCTGTCATTCTCGGGGTATTCTGCCAAAGACTTGGCTGTGCCAACCTCCCAACCTGTTACCCATACAAGGACCTGTCTTGTTCTGTGGGACCCCTTTTACAGAAGATGTTATGTTCAAGGGAATTTTCCATCCCTCCCCCCTGTTTTGTTTTGTTTTGACCCAAAGCCCACTAAAGTGGATGCATTGCTCTAGGCTTTGGTTCCCAGCATAGACATGCGAAATTGGTACTTGCGATTTGAAGCCTGATTCCCAAATGCCCTTGGGCTGCCTTTTATAAAATATTTTAAATTGGGGCTGTCTGATACCATATGTACTAAATTCCTAAAATTTTTTGCCAGTGTGGGGAAAAGTGGACAGAACTCCCATATGCCCATGGTTTCTGGGTACTGTGCTCTTGCCCCTCCCTCAGTAGTCAGTGTCTCACAGCACTGGTCTTGATTGCCAGGATCTCAGTGTCTCCAGATTCCTGCCTATCTGGGAATTAGGATCCTGAAACTTCCACCCTGGCCATGCTCCGGTAGACAATGGGTACTGCTCTCTCTTTCCCCTGCTTCTTTTCATGTTTGTCTGCATCTCTGAACTCCTGTTTCTCTCATTCCCGGTATGTGATCAGGTCACACTAGGATTCTCCCTGCAACAGATCTGTTCCTCCTGCCCTTCCACTCTGAGCTACATAGATGCCTCATCCTTATGTTTATGTTCTCCCTTACAGCATCTGCTTGGCCCTGAATAGGACTGCATATATGCTTGCCTGACTCCTGCACCATGTTCCAGGATTTTTAAGTTGGTCAGATGACATATTTTTTCTGAAAAAGGTTTTGTTTGTCTGGCTGTTAAAATATATGAGTGAATAATATGGTCACAGTATGCTTGCTTTATGATTGTATGTATAGATGTGCTTGTTTTAAAGTCTATACAGCTTGTAAATCCAGATTACAACTGCTCTGGGAAAGTGCAAACGTGAATAACCACTATTTTGGTTAAGTTAAAAACAACAAACCTCAGTACCATTCTTACTAAGGGCACCCATGTGTGCTGGCCCCACCAAGGAAATATTGCTCTCCAATATACTTTGGCTTATAATTCCTTTCCTGTCCTAAAAAATGTTTATAACAGTACTGATTTACTGAGATATTAAAGCTGCATCTCTACATTCATGTACAGGAATAAATGTTGCCGGCAGCCAGATTCTATGACTTAAAAGTAAACTCCTTAATACTTTAAATCAATTAATATTGATTTAAAACACTAAACTGATTACAATGTAAGAACTTGGTTCTGCCTTATGCAGATGATTATAGATCTCAGGACCACAGCTAAAAAACTAATCTTGCCTCTACTAACATTGGTAAGATGTAATTGATTGGGTAAACTGTATGTCTAAATTTAACTTACATGTCTAATTTAGATATGCCTCACAGGTAATGGTACCCTGATTCTACAGTGCCTTTACAGATCTGAGAGTATGGCCTTTAAAAAAAGAGCTTCTCATGGTAGAGAGACATGCCAATTCATGCAGCACCCTGTAGCTCCTTTAAGAAGATGCATGAGCCTTTGTCTGCAAGCTCCTTGGCAAGCAAGGACACCTGATCTCAGCACCAGAAGGGACATCCAGGAGGTGAGTGAGTTCCTGACCCTCTCCTCAACACCCCTACACTTCCTGGTCTTCTGGCTGGGGCTACTCTCCCTGGCTACTGCCTCTCTCTTCCTACCCCACCCAGCTTGCATCCAGAAAAACCCTTGCTTCTTCCACCCCTCTTCGGGTTCATAACATCTCTAGCTCAGCCTGATCAGGACGCTGGGTAAGGAGTGCAACCAGCTGGCAGGAGTTTCTTTGTTTCAATAGCCTGCCTGCAGCAAGATAGGCCCTTTGTCTGTGAGCTCCTTGGCAAGCAAGGACATCTGATCCTGTAAAAGAAGATCCATAGAGGAGCATTCAGAAGAAGAGATGGGCAGACTCCAATGCAAGAATTCCTCCAACAATCTGAAAAACAACATGAAATCACCAGAACCCAGCAATCTTACAACAGGAGGATTTGAACACCTCAATCAAGAAGAAGTAGAAAACACTGACTTTTTGAAAGTGATAGAAGCCCTTAAACAGAAGGTGAAAAACTCCCTTAAAGAAATGGATGAGAAGAATAACAGAAAGTTTGAAGAACTGAGTAAATCCGTAAATGATACCCTAGGAAACCAAGGAAAAACATTCAAACAGATAATGGAAACAGTTCAAGACTTGAAAACTGAAATGGAGGCAAGGAAGAAAACACAAACCGAGGGCCAGCTGAATATGGAAAATCTAGGTAAATGAATAAAGATTATAGTAACAAGCATAACCAACAGAATACAAGAGATAGAAGAAAGAATCTCAGATTCTGAAGATACCATAGAGAAAATAAGTGCACTGATCAAAGAAATCAGCAAATCAGACAAATTCTCATCACAAAACATTCAGGAAATCTGGGACACAGTAAAAAGACCAAAGCTAAGAAGAATAGGGGCAGAAGAAGGAGAAAAAGTACAGCTCAACGGCCCAGAAAATATATTTAATATTATAGAAGAAAACTTTCCTAATCTAAAGAAAGATATTCCTATGAAGGTTCAAGAAACATACAGAACACCAAATAGACTGGATCAGAAAAAAAAAAAAACATCCCCTTGCCATATAATAATCAAAACACAAAACATACAGAATAAAGAAAGAATATTAAGAGGTGCAAAGGAAAAAGGTCTAGTAACTTATAAAGGTAAACCTATCAGATTTACACCTGACTTCTCTATGGAAACCTTGAAAGCCAGAAGGTCCTGGATAGATGTACTACAGAAAATAAGAGACCACAGATGCAAGCCCAGACTACTATACCCAGCCAAGCTTTCATCCACTATAAATGGAGAAAACAAAATTTTCCAGGATAAAAACAAATTTAAACAATATGTAGCCACAAATCCAGTCTCACAGAAAGTAATAGAAGGAAAATCACAAACCAAGGATTCCAACAATGCTCACAATAACTCAGACATCTAGCGACCCTTCACCAGCACATCTCAAAGAAGGGAGACACGCAATCTCTAATATCAAAAAAAAAAATGATGACCGGAGTTAACAACCACTGGTCATTAATATCACTTAATATTAATGGACTCAATTCACCTATAAAAAGGCACAGGCTAAGAGATTGGATACGAAAACAGGATCCAACATTCTGCTATTTACAAGAAACACACCTCAACCACAAAGACAGACATCTACTCAAGAGTAAAGGGTTGGGAAAAGGTTTATCAAGCAAATGGACCTAAGAAACAAGCAGGTGTGGCCATACTAATTTCTAACAAGGTTGATTTCAAACTAAAATCAATCAGAAGAGATAGAAGGGACATTTTATACTCATAACAGGAAAAATACATCAGAATGAAGTCTCAATCCTGAATATCTATGCCCCTAATAGAAAAGAACCCACTTATGTAAAAGAAACATTACTAGAACTCAAGGCAGCCATCAAACCACACACACTAATAGTAGGAGACTTCAACACTCCTCTCTTACCAATGGACAGGTCAATCAGACAGAAACCTAACAGAGAATTAAAAGACTTAATGGAGGTAATGAACCAAATGGACTTAACAGACATCTACAGAATATTTCACTCAAATAGGAAAGAATATATCTTCTTCTCTGCGGCTCATGGAACCTTTCCGAAAATTGACTACATACTCAGTAACAAAGCAAACTTCCACAGTTACAAAAAATATTAGTAACCACCTGTGTCTTATCAGATCACCATGGATTAAAATTAGAATTCAACAACAATACTACCCCCAGAAAACCTTCAAACTCATGAAAACTGAACAAATACTGAACTACACCTGGGTCAAGGAAGAAATGAAGAAAGAAATTAAAGTCTTCCTTGAATTTAATGAAAATAAAGACACAACATATTCAAACCTATGGGACACTGTGAAAGCTGTGCTAAGAGGAAAGTTCTTAGCACTAAGTGCCCACTTAAAGAAAATGGAGAAAGCACTCATTGGAGACTTAACAGCACACCTGAAAGCTCTAGAAAAGAAAGAAGCAGACTCACCTAGGAGCAGTAGAGGACTGGAAATAATCAAACTGAGGGCAGAAATCAACAAAATAGAAACACAGAAAACAATCCAAAGAATCAATGAAACAAAAAGCTGGTTCCTGGAGAAAATCAACAAGATTGACAAACCCCTATGCAAACTAATCAAATGGCAGAGAGAGAACACACAAATTAATAAGATCAGAAATGAAAAGGGGGACATAACCACAGACACAGAGGAAATTCAGAGAATCATTGGATCTTACTACAAAAGCCTGTATGCCACAAAACTGGAAAATGTAAAAGAAATGGACATTTTTTTTAGATAAGTACCACATTCCAAAGCAAACCAGGACCAGGTGAACAATCTAAATAGTCCTGTTAGTCGTGAAGAATTAGAAACTCTTATCAGAAACCTTCCTACCAAAAAAAGCCAATACGAGATGGTTTCAATGCAGAATTCTACCAGAACTTCCAAGAAGACCTAAAACCTATAATCCTTAATGTATTTCATAATATAGAAACAGAAGAGTCATTGCCAAATTCCTTTTATGAAGGTACAGTTACCCTGATACCTAAACCACACAAAGACCCAACCAAGAAAGAGAATTACAGGCCAATCTCACCATGAACATCGACGCAAAAATTCTCAATAAAATACTGGCAAACCATGACTCTGGGTTGTGGTTTCGCACGCCTTTAATCCCAGCACTCAGAAGGCAGAGGCAGGTGGATCTCTGAGTTCGAGGCCAGCCTGGCCTACAAGAGCTAGATCCACAACAGGCTCTAGAAATTACAGGGAAACCCTGTCTGAAAAAACAAAAATAAAATAAAATAAAATAAAATAAAAATACTGGCAAACCGGATCCAAGGACACATTAGAAAAATTATCCACTACGATCAAGTAGGCTTCATCCCAGAGATGCAGGGCTGGTTCAACATACGAAAATCTATCAATGTAATCCATCATATACATAAGCTGAAGGAAAAAAAATATGATTGTCTCATTAGATGCTGAAAAAGCATTTGACAAAATTCAACACCCCTTTATGATAAAGGTCTTGGAGAGATTAGGGATACAAGGGTCATTCCTAAATATAATAAAGGCTATTTACAGCAAGCCGACAGCTAATATCAAATTAAATGGAGAGAAACTCAAGGCCATCCCACTAAATTTAGGAACACGAGAAGGCTGTCCACTCTCTCCTTTTTTCTTCCATATAATGCTTGAAGTTCTAGCAATAGCAATAAGACAACATAAGGGGATCAAGGGGACTTGAATTGGAAAGGAAGAAGTTAAACTTTCGTTATTTGCAGATGATATGATAGTGTACATGAGCGACCCCAAAAACTCCACCAAAGAACTCCTACAGCTGATAAACTCCTTTAATAATGTGGCAGGATACAAGATCAACTCCAAAAAATCAGTCGCCCTCCTATACACAAAGGATAAGGAAGCAGAGAGGGAAATCAGAGAAGTATCACCTTTCACAATAGCCACAAAGAGCATAAAATATCTTGGGGTAACTCTAACCAAGGAAGTAAAGATATATTTGACTAGAACTTTAAGTCATTGAAGAAAGAAATTGAAGAGGATACCAGAAAATGGAAGGATCTCCCTTGCTCGTGTATTGGGAGGCAATTCTACCAAAAGCAATTCTACCAAAGGCAATCTATAGATTCAATGCAATCCCCATCAAGGTCCCATCAAAATTCTTCACAGATCTTGAGATGACAATAATCAACTTTATATGGAAAAACAAGAAACCTAGGATAGCCAAAACAATCTCATACAATAAAGGAACTTCTGGAGGCATTATCATCTCTGACTTCAAACTCTATTACAGAGCTACAATATTGATAACAGCTTGGTATTGGCATAAAAACTGAGAATTCAACCAATGGAATCGAATAGAAGACTCGGATCTTAACCAAGTAACCTAGGAACACCTGATTTTTGATAAAGGATCTAAAAGTACACAATGGAAGAAAGAGGGCATCTTCAACAAATGGTGCTGGCATAACTGGATGTCAATCTGTAGAAGAATGAAAGTAGATCAATATCTATCACCATGCACAAAACTCAAGTCCAAATGGATTAAAGACCTCAATATTAATTTGAACACATTGAGCCTGATAGAGGAGAAAGTGGGAAGTTCTCTACAACATATGGGCACAGGAGACCATTTCCTACGCATAAACCCAGCAGCACAGACATTAAGGGCAACATTGAATAAATGGGACCTCCTGAAGCTGAGCACCTTCTGTAAAGCAAAGACACTGTCACTAAGACAAAAGGCAGCCTACTGACTGGGAAAAGATCTTCACCAACCCGGCAACAGACAAAGGTCTTATCTCCAAAATATATAAGGAACTCAAGAGACTAGACTTTAAAATGCTAATTAACTGAATTAAAAAATGGGGCTCTGAACTGAACAGAGAATTCTCAACAGAAGAAGTTCAAATGGCCAAAAGGCACTTAAGGGCATGCTCAGCCTCCTTAGCAATCAGGGAAATGCAAATCAAAACAACGTTAAGATACCATCTTACACATGTCAGAATGGCTAAAATCAAAAACACCAATGATAGCCTTTTTTGGAGAGGTTGTGGAGGAAGGGGAACACTCATCCATTGTTGATTGGAATGTAAACTTGTGCAACTACTTTGGAAAGCAGTGTGGCAGTTTCTCAGGAAATTTGGGATCAACCTCCCCCAGGACCGAGCAATTCCACTCTTGGGAATTTGCCCAAGAGATGCCCAATCGTACTACAAAAGCATTTGTTCAACTATGTTCATAGCAGCATTATTTGTAATAGTCAGAACCTGGAAAAAAAACTAGATGCCCTTCAGTGGAAGAATAGATGAGGAAACTGTGGAATACATACATATTAGAATACTACTCAGCAATAAAAAACAATGACATCTTGAATTTTACATGCAAATGGATGGAAATAGAAAACAGTATTCTGAGTGAGGTAACCCATACCCCCCAAAAAAGATGTACATGGGATGTACTCACTCATAATCTGTTTCTAGCCATAAATAAAGGACATCGAGCCTATATTCGTGATCCTTGAGAAGATAATAAAAATGTGAACCCAAAGAAAAACATATAGTTATCCTCCTGGATACTGGAAGTAGACAAGATTGCCGGGCAAAAATTGGAAACTTGGGGGTGGGGTGGGATGGGGGCAAGGGGAGATGGGGAGAGCTTGGGGGAATGGGATTTTTGTTATATAGGAAGGGTGGATATGGGAGCAGGAAGCACATATCCTAATTAAGGGAGCCATCTTAGGGTTGTTAAGAGGCTTGACTCTAGAAAAGTTCCCAGGTATCCAGGGAGATGCCCCCCCACCCCGCTACTTCCGTGGGCAGCTGAGGAGAGGGAGCCGGAAAAGGCCAGATCCTATAGCCATACTGATGAATATCTTGCATATCACCATAGAACCTTCACCTGGTGATGGATGGAGATAGAGACAGAGCCCCACATTGGAGCACTGGACTGAGCTCCCAAGGTCCTGATGAGGAGCAGAAGGAGGGAGAACATGAGAAAGAAAGTCAGGATCGTGAAGGAACCTTCATCTGGCGATGGATGGAGATAGAGACAGAGCCACACATTGGTGCACCAGACTGAGCTCCCAAGGCCCAAATAAGGAGAAGAAGGAGGGAGAACATGAGCAAGGAAGTCTGGACTGTGAGGAGTGCTCCCATCCACTGAGATGGTGGGGCTGATCTATTTGGAGCTTACCAAGCCCAGCTGGACTGGGACTTAAAAAGCATGGGATAAAACCGGACTCCCTGAACATGGCGGACAATGAGGGCTGCTGAGAAGCCAAGGACAATGACACTGGATTTGGATCCTACTACACATACTGGCTTTGGGGGGGGGGCCTGGCCTGTTTGGATGCCCACCTTCTTGGACCTGGATGGAGGAGGGAGGAACTTGGACTTCCCACAGGGCAGGGAACCCTTACTGCTCTTTGTACAGGAGAGGGATTGGGAGTGGAGAGGGGAGAGGGGTAAATGGGAGGCAGGGAGGAGGCGGAAATTTTTAATAAAAATAAAAAAAGAAAATAAACCACATAAAGAAAAAAAGAAATAATGTCTTAATAAAGCTGCATCTGGTATGAGTCTCAAAAGCAACAATTAATTCTCTGCCAGCGAAATAGTATTTGGTGCACTATCAGTGTTAGTCTTTACAATAAATATTAAGTAAAAAAGAATTATGATAATAAAATATAATTATAGTATTAACATTAAATGCACTATTCATATGAGATTATTCTATAGACATGAAATCAAGTAATGAAATTAAATTTCAAATAATATGAGTATAAAACTTGAGGAGTTGCAGGGAAGTATTTTATTTCCTTTTTAGTATACATATAATTTGCTGAAAGTTGACTGATCATCTTATTAGATGTTTATTTTCTACTGTTTCCTTTAGAGTTGGGTGGATTGACAAGACACAGCCTTCCCAAAGATTCAACCTAGAGAAGATTTACAATGAGCTTTAAATGGAGAGCAACAAGGAAGGCAGCCCTGATCGCCAGGAGTGAGTTTGCCTTCTAATGGATCTGAGTGAAGAAGCCAATTTTGGACAAGTTCTCCCAGCCTTCTTAAATCTTTATATGGAAAAGATTATCTACACACGCACACACACGCACACACAGACACACACACACACACATACACACACACACACACACACACACGCAGGTCAGATTTCTTTCATTGCTTTGGTCTTTCTTCAGTTTTCCAAATATTTCTCACCCATATTATGCCCCATATAACCAGAAGAAGAGGAAGTAGAGGAGAAGGAAGACAATAAATTGTTAAATTAGGGAGAGAGCAACTGGGAGTAAAAATGGTAAATATAATTTAATTTCAAAAAAATAAATTCTTTAAAAAAAATCTAAGGTAAAACTTTTATTCACAGGGGAATAACTATAAGAGAAAGGAAAGTAGTTGTTTTTTCATTAAGGACACTGTGTCTGTGAAATCTGCAAGCCCATTATACTTTAGTCAAAATGAACTTTTCTCTTATAAAGAGAAACAAACAACATGAGAATGAACTGAGTGTTAAAAATGAAGCAAAAATAGTGATACGATATGTAAAATAAGATATTAAAAATAATTACTCTAAGGTCTGCCTATTCTCTGGAGAAACTTCTCAGCTCAAGCTGGGAATGCATCAAATGAAAGGAGAGAAAGAGGAGGATTTATCAAAAAATTCAATTAACAAATATGATTCTACAGTTGATCATTAAGGATAACTTAAGCTGATGATTTTTGACTGTTCCAGTTAATAATTCTTGAGACAAGGGATGGAAACTTGAATCATTAGTGTATGGATGTGTCATAGATAAACAAAGGAGGCATCCACCATGCTTGTCTAAGGCAAGGTGAAGGACAGAAAACCATTTTCCAGGGGTAATTTCTTTTTTTATTACTATTATTCAGGAGCAGATGTCTTAAGTAACATTCTACACTGTCAAAAACAAAAAAGAAAAAATGCAGGAATAATTTTTCTGTTCCCTACTGAGCTACAGAAAGCATGATTGTCAGGAAAGCAGATTTGCCTATGAGTGAGACAAAGAAAGGATCTGAAGCTTAGCACCTTGATTTAGATTCACTTCCAGCTTGCTGAAACTGACAGTTCCTCATCTATCTAGATAGAAAAATGACAATGTTGCATATATTTAACCCCATCAAAATCCAGGGGGAAAATGCACAGATGTAACTCACAGAGACAGCATCCTGGTCATTTAGCAATAACTTCCTGAGTAGTTGCCACATTACTTCTACCTGCAAGCTACTTTACTTCATGCATGCTTTCACTATTTAGTCCTACAAAAATACTGTTCTAAAATTATCATTTTGCAGGAGGACTTATTGTAGACCAAAGAGTGCACTTAATTTATCAATATTGACACAGCCATGGTTCAAACATTGTCTCTGATTGTAGTACTAAAGCAGAGTATCCACATAAAATAGCTTTTGTCTTATTCTTTAGAATGAAATTACATTATATGATATGTTCTGATTATGATAGCTTGCACAACAGTATTTAAATTATGTTTGCTTTCCAAAAGTAGTTTCATTAATTTGTTCTCAATTAACAAACTTTCACACTGAGATTATAGATTCTCTGTTGGAGTCAGTGTATTTACTCTTCAGTTTACACTCATCACAGCTAAATCCTGCCTCATTCTGACAGTGTGGATAAGAAGAAAACCAAGACTCATCATTGTATTTCTTTTCATTTTATATTCTTCTGGTTAACCCATTATTCAACATTCTTGATGCCATCAGCTAGGGTGATCCTTAGGCATGAGTGAAAAACATCACCTGATCCACGATTTGAACTGCTTGAGTTAACATTTATCTTTCTTTACTGTACGATAAAATCGAGACACATGAAAGCTAAAGTCAACATTTTATTCTCATTTATTTTATTGGCATGTGTCTTAAAGAACCTTGGGGCAAGCCTTGTCCAGAGAAGTATCCAAAACAATTCTCACCAGGACTTGAGAATTCTCAGCAGATGTTAAGTGCTAGCTCTAAATTTTTAATGTAAGTCAGAATGACAGTGTCTAGTATGGAAAAATTATAATACAGACTTCAAATTCTGAGAGAAGTATGCCGCTTGTCTTTCTGTTACTGTAATAAATACCAGAGACAATCAATCAATTTTGAATCATAGTTTAGGAAGTATCAGTTCATGATTGATCAATTGGCCCATTAATTTTGAACTACAGTGATCCAACACATTAGGACTGGAAAGGAATGGAACAATAAAGTTGTTCAACTATTGCCCAGGAAGGAAAAAGCTACCAGAGAGCATCCTGTAATCCCCTTCAGGAGCACATTTCCAATACCTAAAACCTTTCCACTCTGCCTCATTTCTTAAAGATTTTATGACATCTGAGCAATGCCAAGAGGGCAACCAAGCTTTTGAGAAACATGCAAGATCCAGACCTTGGGTGTTTTCACATAAGGAAAAAGGACAGTGGCGGGGGCACTCCTGACATTATTTTGATCTCTGATTTGTTTAGTGCTCTTTTACCTTAAACAAAGACTAAGTAGCTCTACATTCCTTGAAAAATTTTCATCAGGCACATGATGGCAAGAACAAAAGTCAAATGTTTCACAATAAAAGTCAAACCAATATTGATATGTATTGGCCATTACAAAAAAATCTGTTTTATTACAGAATAAACAAGATATAGCCAACATATTTATTTTGAGCAGGATGGAAAAGAAAGTTTGTTTATGTATGAATTATTTATAGTGCTGGTGATGGCATCCAGGGTCTCTTATCGTATTGTCACCAGTGACAGTGAGCTATAAATCTATCCATTCAAAGGAAAAACTTAAAATTAAAATGTTTTTTTTTGCATGTAAATTCACATTGAATATATTGTGGTTTCATTAAAATATTTAACAAGATCGAAACAGATACTGAACTAAGTATCATCAGACTAATGTATACTTCATAATATTCTCAAAACAATATCTACAATTTTGGAGTGTACACTTCAAAGCATAGCATTTTCTACAAAAGTCTCTTATTGGAGTTATAATCCTCAATATCAAGATTACCCTGCACTGGGAACAAATTAAAATATTTTGGCTTCTTTCAGAAGCTCTGTTCCATTTGGAATTTGTCTCAAATAAATTTTTGTGAAAGAATAAAGAATATATTATCTCACTTTCATTTATTTAAGAGGAAAGATAGTAGCTAGGGAATGGGATATCATACACTAATTTATGAGACATAAATATTTTCTAAAATTAACTTATGTACATATATATGTCGAATCTATCTATATATATAAAACTAAATCATTGATAATACATTTTATGTTTTGTGCTTTTATGTACTTGATTTTTTAATATTCTCCAGTATTTTCTAATGCTGCTCAATAAGAATTAAGAGTTTTGTATCCTGCATTCCAACAAGTACTTGTGATAAAAACATGATTTCCTCTAAAGTTTTCTCACAAAATTTATCACCTAGGATATAATGGGAAATTAGAAATACTCATAAACCATATATAGTAATTTGCTTTGGGTAAAAACAAAACAAAAACTATAAACAGTTTTATTTTATTTTCCATAAAATTCTATGAATTGGATTCATTGGTCACCACGTTATAGTTTAGTTTTTAAAGTTAGAAGAAAGTCAAAAGGCTCAGTTATGAAGAGCCACACCTAAAATTAGGACACAGGCAATATGCATTCACAGTACAGGGGACAATAGCCTAAACCAGGGTGATGATACAGACACCCTAATTAGTAGAAGTGTACTAATTATACACAGTTGCATATGTAGTCTGGTCTCAATAGATATTTTGTCTCAATTAATATTAATTACATGTAGTATATCAAATTTAGCCTAGTATTTGAGTTTTCTTATGAATGCCTGATTTTAGAGGCAGAATTATTTTTCCTTATATTTGCTTATGAGTTGGCTTACAAGCTCTAGGGAGCTGATGCCATTTCCACTTTTAGTAGGTTGTTTATTTTGCATCAAAATATATCCAGAAACATTTTTCTATAATCAAGAATTTAAATTAGTAAAGTATGCTATTTGGATTAAAATAATCTGTCAAGTCAATTTATGAACTACTATTAATTATTATAATGTTCTTTTAGTGTATATTTCTGACAAATTACATCCATTTTCTATTGAATTTTGCTATAATGTCAAAGGAATGTTTGTGCCTAGATATAAAAATATCTTGTTTAAAATAATATCCTATTTAAAAATTAAGTCTACTTCATTTATTTAAGAGTAAAGGTGGTAATTTGGGGGGGTAATATTTGAATAATATTCTAATTTGACAGACATAAGGGCTTTCAGAAACTAATAGTTTACGGATTATGTCCTAAACAAGGAATCTATTGACCCAAAGGACAGAAGTGCTAAATGATCTTTGAGGCCCTCAAATCCTTAATGAAGTTTTATAATTATATTTGGAACAAGAATAGTAATATAGGGATGTTCAAAGTACAGTATAAATATATTCTGACTACAGTTTCCTTCCCTAACTCCCCTTAGCTCCTCTACACCTGTTTTCATCAAAATATTACCCTCTCTCTCTCTCTCTCTCTCTCTCTCTCTCTCTCTCTCTCTTCTTAGAAAACAGATATCTTAAAGAAAATAATAAAATAAGATAGAACACAAACAAACTTGGATAGAACAAAACGAATAAGCAAAAAATGGAAAAGAAAACAGACACACATGTTCATATACACAGAAATCCCATAAAATCATAGAACCAAAATATATATAGAAAGGACCTGTAAGGATAAAAGTATTATGAGACAAAAATCTTCTGAAAATGCTGTTGTGTTCATTTTGTTTGCCATTTACTGCTGGGTGTCTGCTGGTAAGTATGATTTGTATCCCCAGTGAGACTTCACTGGAGAAAATTAATTTTTAATTTTTTAATGGTTATCAATTGGAACAAGTTTCTGGGTTATAATATCTGGGGATTTGAGTTCAGCTTTTCTCTCAGCACTGGTAACCCATCTGGCCCAGCATACTGTCACAATCTCAAAGAGATTATATATGTGTCAATCCTGCTGTGTTTAGAAGACCCTGTTCTCCTGACATCCTCCATCCCTTTCAGCTCTCACAATTTTCCACCTCCTCTTCTGTAGAGTTACCTGAGCCCTGAGGGAAGAGATTAGATGGGCCACATTTAGGATTGTATGTTCTGAGTTCTCTCTCTCTCTCTCTCTCTCTCTCTCTCTCTCTCTCTCTCTCTCTCTCGCTCCCTCTCCCTCTCCCTCTCCCTTCCCTCTTCCTCCCTCCCCCCCTCCCTCCCTCCATCCCTCCCTCCCTCCCTCCATGTCTCCCTATTTGTTCCTGTCTATTGCAGCTTCTCTGATGATGGCTGAAGAAGGCACTGATCTATGAGTATAGCAGAATGTCATTAGGAGTCATTTTATTGCTGCTATGTATTTATTTATTTATTTTAATGTTTTTATCATAGGACTCTTGTCTATCTTGTCTATCTTGTCCTATCTTGTCCTAGGTACTTACTTGGTCATAGAAAGAGTGTCAGGTATTGGTTCCATCCTGTGGAGTGGGCCTTAAATCCAATCAGATATTGCTTGTTTAATCCCACAAATTGTGTGCCATTTATTGCATTAACACATCATCCAAGAAGATCATCATTATGAACTGACAGTAAACTAAACATCTTAAATGCAAATCACTGTGATGTAAATTGGGCAATAATATCACCCCCCAAGAATGTAGGAGGAGGCCCCTTGTTCATCCCAGCCTCCCAGAACCAAAATAACCACACAGAAACTATATTATTTAAAACACTGGTTGGCCCATTAACTCTAACTTCTTATTGGCTAACTCTTACATCTTAATTTAACCAATTTCTAGTAATCTGTGTATCTCCATGTGGCTGTGGCTTATTGGCAAGATTCCAACTGCCATCTGTCTCTGTTGGGGCTACATGGCTTCTCTCTGACTCCACCCTTCTTCCTCGCATTCAGTTTAGTTTTCCCTGCCTACCTCTATTATTTTACCCTATCAGGACAAGCCAGTTTTCTTTATTAAGTAACCAATCATATTCACAGCATACAAAGGAATCATATTCACAGCATATCACAGAAAGAAAGCAGCATAGTTTACATTATTTTATTTCACATCTTCAGATTTCATATTTATTTTTGATGGATATTACTTTACATTAAGTTTAATTTTATAGAAGAATCAGTAGGACATGGAATTGCTATAATGATCACAGAACAAAAATAAGAAAGGTACAACTTGTCATTAAATTTTCAAGATGGTAGATACTTTATAGAGCTATGTTGATTTGTATTTTAAAGATTTGCAAATAATCTTATCATTAACCTTCTTCCAAGAAATTAGCCTTTTCTATTAAGTAGTCATGTGGACCCTTTTTAAAAACTCATTCAACTTAGTCTAAACAAAGAATCATTTCAGTTTCTACATAATGATTTTGGGAGTACCTTTCTTATATTTTCTTTCCTGCCGTGTCCTTGAAATACAGAGATAGATTTATTTAGCTGGTAATGAGGATTTGGAAAGAGAATGATCCTTCTGAATAATGATGGTTCTTTAGTTTTCATTTGCTTTTTATTGTACTAAAATATTTTTTGAGGTGAATAATGGCATGGATGTCAAACCATTCAACTTTATTTTCATAAATTGTACCTCTCTCTTTTGTAAACCAATCCCCAGTATTG
The DNA here is from genome assembly GCF_903992535.2 of Arvicola amphibius. Lineage (NCBI taxonomy): Eukaryota > Metazoa > Chordata > Mammalia > Rodentia > Cricetidae > Arvicola > Arvicola amphibius. The sequence goes on along the minus strand of NC_052065.1, from coordinate 37,016,283 downwards.
GGCTTTTTGCTCATTATTACTGATACTAATGATGAAATTCACATTAACTACAATCACTACTGACATTTTTAAGATTCAACTTACACAATAAATAATGATGCATATTTCCATTGGAAAGCAATCACTTATTACTGAACAAATTAGGTTATTTTTAATAATATTATGATACACTATTTGTTTAAAGAAAAATCATTTGTACTATGTCATCACATGAGCTTTCTATGTTGAAATTCAGCTTAAGATTATGGTCCTTGACTCCATGGCAGTATTTCTGAAAGCAGCTATGTGAATTTATATTCTTAAAGTCAAATCATCTAAATTATTCTGTCCTTTCTAACTACCAGGCATGTCAGTAATTTTAACAGTAAAGCATATTATAAACAAATTACTTACCATGCTACATTTAAATTAAAAGCTGAAATATAAGAAAAACCATTAGTAAATACAGGTCAAGAAATCAGTGGACCACTCCTGCCACCAGAACATCTTCTGATGGATAACAGTATTGATGCTTTGTAGCTGTCAAGGCATCAGTGACTTAATTACAAATTTTGGGCAGCATTTTGACCTTGAGTGCATCATCTTTAAGATATGAAATCAGTAGCCTTATATAAGTGTATTGTGATTATCATATAAAATAATTATTTACAGGTATTTTAGAAGCATTAAAATGTTATAAAATGTAATATATTATTATTTATCCATTTATTGGTATTAAGTATATGTTGAACATCTAACACTTTAAGATGCTGATTTATTTATCAGATTGCTGAAACTCTCTCCTTAGATTCTTTAGATCCTACCACACTCCAGCCCTGTGACCTGATCACCTGTGACTCACCATTGAAATCTTATTAGATGGTATTTTTCCATGTCTGTTCCAATGTATGTCCCTGTCTATGGAAAAGTGATCATTCACTCTGCAGTATTGCTATTCTCTTATTTCCATACCTATGCTTTTGTATTTTTAAAGGATGTTTCTTAGATTTGTAAGTTGCTTACACTTGAAGGGTACAATATACTTATATCTCAATTTCTAATGGCCATAGAGAGTGCTGAGTAATTTGGGATGTTTAATGGAGGAAAGCTGAAAAGTCAGCTGGAAGTTATAGCCCAAGTTATTTCAGTTTAATGATTATATTATGAAGGCATCAGGTGACCCTTCTTCAACCTATGCTTTTATGCAACATAAATTACATTCCCTAGGCAATCTAAAGAACAAATCACATGGTTCACTGGAATTTTCTTTATGATGATTTAAGAAATTTACTAAAGATAATTCCTTCTCAAGGAGGCATTAATGAAGCATTAACAGATAGCATTAATCTGTCACCAGGGGAATAATTCAAAGTCTAGAATATAATGGTAGCATATATTGAAGAGTAGTTCAGCTTAAAGATGAAATATGTGAGCAAAATTTCCAAGGTCTAGTTTCACTAAAATCTGTTTATAATATAAAATCAAAATGCACCGAGGACTTGTTAGTCTCTGACATTTCCCAGAAATAATATATAGCACAGAGAAAACAAAAAGCTTTTCCAAACTCTCTACAGAATCAACACTTGTTGACTTTGTGCTGTAGAACAGCTGTGGAAAATAGCCAACAGAAGCAGTGCTGGCTTTGATGAGAGTCACTGTCCCCAGAAGAAAAAAAAAACTCCCAGTAGAGAGGGCAGGAATCAACTATTAGTAGTTTTCTTTTTTGTAGAAATATTGCCAATGGATAGTTGAGGGCAAGAAAATGGTTAAGAGGCAAAGAATTTTGTTCCTATGCAGTAACCCATTTGAAAGAAAAGTCCTTCCTTTTTCATATTCTCCCATTAATGTCACTTTTCATTCTAAGTAATATTTATTAATAATTTTCTAATTTTTGAGTCTTTAATATTTCCCCTTCTCCTCTCTCTGTCTTTCTGTTTCTCTCTGTGTATGTGTCTCTATCTGCTTTGCTCTATCTCTATTTTTATCTCTATCTCAAATTCATGGCATCTTTTTCTTTGATTCAGGGAGGAAGCTGTCAGATCCTGTTCAGCTCAGAGCTTCTGGGCCCTGTGTCTGATGTTCATGATATCTTTAGCAGTAGGGAATTTCCTTCCATGGCTCTTGGAAAAGCAAGATCAATAGTAATAATCCTCGTTTTGAACAATACTGATCGACAACACAAGAAATGCTTTCTCATACCTAGCATTGGGATTTTTGTTAGGCTGTGGGATCATTGTCAATTCAGATGTGAAAATTTCATTTGTATGTGTATTGTGCATGTTTGTATATGTATATATAGTCTTACATGTGTTATAGATATTCTAGGTAAATAGAAATAGTATAATTTCTTATAACTTCTTTAGTCTTCACTACTGTTATTTTCCTTCCCCTACTTCTGTGTTTATTTCCTTCTTCATTCCTTAAATAAAACATTCCCTCTTTACAAAGTGAACAGGTAACATTTTTATACCACAGTTAAGTGACTTGATTTTTTCTTGAAGGTTATATCTAAATTCCCTTAAGTTTGATTCTTACTAAGTCATTGCACAAAAGTGGCCTCTTTTTACTTAAAAGTAATGTGTATATTTGACTATGAAATGGAAATGGCTTAGAAGAATATATAGGAAAGTGTACATAATCCAATTTATCCTTACTAGTTTTCTTGGTTTTCTCCACAGAAGTAAATGTAGTTATTGCTTTATAACACCAATTTCCAATACATTCAATACACATAAACATAGATATGTGCACACAGAATTATGTATAAAGGAAGACATAGATATTAAATGTATATGGTTATATATGTATAACACATCATATTAGAAATTGAGATAGGTAGTTAATAAATAGATGGTAGATGGGGATATGAAAGAGAGACAGGTAGCATTCATAAATAAGATGTCCAACTCTTTGAATATAATATAGCTTGTTTTTGTGAATAGAGTAGATGAGATTGAAGGCAACCAAATTAGGAAAGTTTGAGAAATGTTACTTTTATAAACATAAGAATATCTGGCAACCAAATCATGGCCATATGTTCTTAATATAAGTGAAGAAGTCTGTGATAGCTCTGGAGCAGGAGGTATACCAGTGGTTCTTTTGCACGTGACAGGGTAATATAAATTCATATGCAATGCAGTGCCTTTGTAATGAAAAATCTACAGTTCCCACTAGTGTAAATATATGTTAATTCTCTTTGGTAAGGTAATTATCTTACAAAAAACCTAAAACCACTGAAACAAGCTTACAATGTTTTGTTCTACCTATGTCTTCAGTAATATCATGATCAGTCACCACAGATAATTAGACATCCATTTCTTTCAGTGTTATTTTCTCTCCTTGCCATTGCTGCCTTTTATTCTCCTTCTTTCTCTCCTTTCCATTATGTAGTGTTTATCCATTCATTATTACATTTCTTCTTCACTTAAAACAACTTGGAGATTGCTATTTGTATAATGTTGTTTATGTATATATGTGTCACATGGTGTACTGATATGCCTAGGTGGATTACATGCCTAAGGAGGATGCTTCATGTCCTGCTCTATTACACACATTATTTCTTTTTTCTCAGCAGCTGGAACCAAACTGTTGCCTAGCAAACACCAGAATTTCTCCTGTCTCCATGCTTCAGAACACTGGGATTATAAGCTTGCATGTGGCCACACTTGGCTTTTATATATGTTCTTGTATCCAAACTCAGGTCTTCATGCTTGTGCAGCAAGTGCTCTTACCCATCTACCAAGACATTTTTGTACATTTTTAAAATTTATATTTTATATAAAAATTATATTTATTTTACAGATGCAGATGTGTAAACAACCAGACCCTCACTCATGAATGGTTGTTCCCAGAATGCAAGATAAACTATACTGCGAGGATAATATTGTGCATATTATTATAATAATTCTTACAAATATATTGTTACATACTATTAAATGCTGAACTGTGGACTCTAAGGATATTTATCATTTTGTAATTTTAATTGTTTATATCAAGATTATGAACTTTCATTACCTAATTTATACATAGGAAATTTTTAAATGTATATTAATTAATCAATTACTTGTATGAGTAAATATGTGAACTAATGCAAGCCAGGGCATGTATGTGGAGATCAGAGAGTGAGTTTTCTCCCTTCCCATGATAAGTTCTTGGGATCATATCAGATGGACAGGTTTGGAGGCAAGCACTTTTAACATCTGAGTCATCTCACTAGCACCAATTGGTTTGTTTTCTCTTTGCTTATTATTGATTAAATTTGTTGTTTTACATTTTTATATATGTATAAATTAGTTATTAATCATACTCTCCACTCCAATAAAGAACTCACCCTTCTCTATAAATTCCTTTTCCATTTTGATAGCTTTTCATTTTGTTTTGTAATCCACTGAGTATAGCTAAGGCATTTAAACCATGTGACTATGGATTTGAAACAATGCATTGGAGCTTGATAGGCTCACCAGTGGGTATATAACTGAAGGGCCCATAGGGCCCTATTCATCTCTGCAGAACTATCTGCTACTGAAAGATTCTGGGTAAGTAGGAGTCATTGTTGTCACTAGTTTATTCTTCACCAATAACTTCTATGTTTTTTTTTTTAAATAAAGTATTTATATTCATTTGAAATTTATCATGAACCTCAATTTTTAACCTATGAGAACCTATTACAGCAAATTATATATTTAATTTGTAGTGTCGACATGACTAGTTAAAAATAAAATCAAAATTTAAGAGAAAAACTTTGCAGAGTACAGCACAATGGAACATCCTTGTCATCCTAGCATTAAGAGAAGGAGGCAGGAGGGTCTTCTGTTATAGACCTAGCTGGGTTAAAGAATGATAGTCTGTCTCAAACAAATACTAAAATTATAATAAATATACATGATAAAATTCTAGTCAAATATAAGGAAAAATAAAATAATGCAATTTCTGCATAAATCATATTCTGAAGTAACATAGACCTAGAGAGAGAAATGCCACATATTCTCTTATTTGTAGCTCCTACCTCCAAACCTTCACTATTCATCTAAAATTATGAATAAAAGTCATCACAGTTGGTAAACTGTTGGTTAAAGCTAGAATGTTGATTAACAGAATTTATAGATGTAGTGGAAGGGAGACATGTCTGTATTTTTTATTACCCTGCAAGGCATCTGAACTGCAAATTTCATTATTTAAGTCTGAAATGAAATGAATATTTTTGTGTGCATCTCTTCCTGTGTATAAAATTTATGAATTATTTAACAACTATTTAAAGGAAGATATCTTAATTAGATTTCTCTTGTCTTTAGATGACTTATATTATAGTTATGCTGGATTCAATTCAAATTATTCTTGAGATTGAACAAAAAAGTTAAAAGGAAGAAAGAAAATTTAATTTGTATATTTGAAAGTGGATATCATTTCCTAGGTATGCAAATGAAATAAAATGTTTGTTTTAATTTAGATGTATTAATTTAACTATTCTTCCAACTGCAGAAAACAAAGCAAAGCAAAAATCATCACTTCTCTATAGCTAATACTTTTAATTTTCAATTTAAGAGCCTAAGGCTTATGAGAATTCTTATAAACTGCTGAGTTCCCTGTGGGTAATATTTAGTGATTACGACACTTCAGAAACTTGTATAGAATCTATGGATTATAACGTAATAGCCTTAAAAGAAGACAAAGCAATAGCAGTTTAAACACACACAAAGAGATAAATGCAGAGAGAAAGAAGAGAAGAGGAGAGAGAGAGAGAGAGAGAGAGAGAGAGAGAGAGAGAGAGAGAATATACCCTGCACCCTGCACTAAACTGTCCTCAGGAAATCGTGGTTTCTCCAGTTATCCAGTTATTCCTTATTTGCATTTTAGGCAAGAAAGAGGAAGAATTAGCATAATCCTGCTCCTTCCAAAGCTTTTTGTTTTCTATTTTGAAATGGATTTTTTCCCCTTAATTACAACTTATCATTGCATTAAAGGCTGAGCTAGTACTAATTTAGCTGTCTGGTCTCTTTGGCACAGATATCAAAGAAAGAGGAACTCCAAGGAACTTTGAGAAAGCTGATTCACAATATAAATTTCTGGGTATTTACCTCTTAGAGAAAGCTCAAAACATTTCAAATGACATGAAACAACTAACCAGACATTCTGTATTCCTTTATATCTTCCAAGTTTTTTATCGTAAAAGACAAATAAAAAGCAATTAATACTTTTGAAACTGGGAAAAATACTTCTACAAGGACAAATGCCTTGAAGAAAATTATGCAGCAACAAAATCTTTTGAATATACTTGGTCATGAAAAAAGTCTTAAATGATTTTGTTCCCATTTTCAGAAGAAAATAATAGAAAACTATCTGGCTCAGAGCACATTTTCTGCCAGGCTTTGCAAATTGTCTTGAGAGAATTTTTATCACATAAAAATAATTATTTTCATTTCTTTTTAAAAATAAGTATTTGTTTTCATTTTAAATGCACAACGCACCAATGTGAAGGTGCGTGGTTGATCGGCAGTTATGATTCACCAGACTAGCTTTAATATATATAATTCAGTTTTAATAAAGGAAAGGAAAGGGAACTTACAAATCCAAGGTTCCAGCGAGGAGTGCAGGAAAACAAAGAATAAGTCAATATTAGCCTAAGGGGGACACGCCTTTAGCCAAAGGGGGGACATGCCTTTAGACAAAGGGGGACACACCTTACAAAACAAGGTTTTTGGCTAGGCTTCCCCTTCATCTCCCCCTTTTGTCTAAATAAGACAGAACCAAACCAAATACAACTATATTCAATAGGAACAAATAATAAATATAAAATTACAAACAACAAATAATATTAAGAAGAAACATATAACAAAAGTTTTACTAAGCATTCTATTTCAAGGAGTCTAAATAATGTAGAGGGTAACTACAATTATCTAGTCTTCAACCCCATCAAAGATCTGAGAAGGGAAGTAATATTACTTACGCAACCAGGAAGTACAAACAAGAAACTTCCAAAATGTGCAACAAATGACAGAGACAACTAACTACTTGGGCAGTCACCCAAAGTTTCGTTTTGCAATGTTGAGGCAACCAACTTTGGCTAAGGCCTAACACAACTGACACAACATTTTTCAAAGGCAAGGAACTTTTTGTAGAACTGCCCTACCCTGTCTTGGCAAGATAAGACAATCCTTTTTTATCCACTTATGGATATTCTGTATCTTTGTCAGTAGTTGATATGGGCTTTTCTTTGCCCAAAGGCCAGTTCTGCCAAGAAGAAGACAAGCTCTCAGTGGAGTGCCTTTGGTGCTCAACATTCTCTCGGGAGTAGAGCAGTGTTGCCAGGAGTGATTGTGTCTCATAAGTACAAAACTCTAGGTTAGATTAAAGGCCATTTTCTACAGCTCTTCAAAGAGGTTGAAGATTATACTATCTATACTAAATATAATTTCTATGTATCTAAAAAACCTGAATATCCTAAATATAAATATGACAAACATATATGACTATCGATATATAATTCTCGATACCTATCTAACTTGGAGACTAAGAGAATAAACAACTGTGCAATAAATGAGGACAATATCCTCAAACGTAAACAATGTCATTACACAAATAATATCAGAGGTAGAAATGTACATTGCAATATGATAAATATCTCAATATAACAATTGTTTTAAACAGAGGTAGAAGCATACTCTCATACAATAGAGGTAGAAGCATACTCACATACAATGTTCAATATACAAGAATCAACACCAATGCAATTTTCTAATAACAATAATTCACAAATACCAATCATCCCATCAAACCAGGTAATTCCCCCCCTTTTTTTTTCATAAACACCCCTGAGTCCATATAATACCTCTCCCATCCCCTCAACCCTATACCAATTACTAAATGATGTCCCTAAACCAGAGGGCAAACTCTGTTGGGAGAGGGGGCGTCGTCCTCTAAGATTGCTTCCAGCTGACATGGGAGCAACGGTCTTCTCAGGGGGTCCCGTGAAAGCAAATGATGGTAAAATTCCCAGAATAACATTTGGTCGAGGAAATTGTAACTAGCCTCTGAGTGTTTTGAGGAGGTCCGGCCAGAGTGTTGTCAAAATTGTACACCATTTGAAACTGTCTTGTGTAGTTGGTACCAAAAAAAAAAAAAAAAAAAAAAAAAAAACAGGTCTAATTTTAGCGCTATTAAAAACATGACGTCATAGTAACCAGGTGAAATTGATGTTGTGGGGCCCCATCTTCATCCTGGAAACTTCAAAGATTACTGAAGGAAAATTTGTTGTTTGTTACAGGAAAGGTAAACATTATCTACAAAGACATATACAGACATATATATTCGATGGAAGGTATAATAAAGACAGACAAAGATATGAGGAAAGGCAAAGAAAGTTTATCAAGTATCATCATCATCATCATTATCATCATCATCATCATCATTATCATCATCATTATTATTATTATTATTACTATTATTATTCTGTCCCATTTCATGGCTCCTGACCTGAGACAGAAACTCTGAGATATTTCTTATTAACAGGCTTAGAATTGAAGAGGGACTGAGCCATAGTCCAACTCCAAAACCAGCTCTATATACATATAAATAAAAGCACAGTAATGTATATATATATATGTAAAAAAATGTTTTATACTTACTAAACCTATTCAGGTTCTGTGTTGATCCATATTAGGTTGTAACTAGTGTCCATCCATCAGTATTTAAATATCCAGGGTCTCTTAAGTTCTTTGAAGATGAGTGGTTTCCTGTGGAGATAAGAAAAGAACCCTGCCCCCAACCTATATGCTTTTCTTACCATCAGTATGATCATCATCCTGTGAATGAATTATTTTTCTTTTCCAAGGGGATTCTCCTCTTCAAACCGAACCTTTATTAATTTTGACGGTATCCACAATTTTTCCTCTCCTGTGGAGACAAGAGCAAAACCCCTTCCCCAACGCAGCACATCTCCTGGCTTCCATTGCGAGGTCAGCACATCCTTGAAATAAACTGGCTTGATTTAATTCAGCAGACATTTCCATTATCCAATGTCTGTCTGCAGCCAGTTGTCCCCTTCTCATTAGCGTTGAGAAAATTCAAGGTTAATAAAGCATTATGTAACCTATTTCTAGGGGTATTTTCCACCCCTTTCTGTTTGTTTAACATATCATTTATAGTTCTATTTGATCTTTCTATTGACTGCTTGCACCTGTAGGATTGTATGGTATACCTGTAACATGCTTAATATTGCAATAAGCAAAAAACTGTTTCATTTTCCTAGAGACATAAGCTGGACCATTATCCGTCTTTATTTGTGTAGGTATACCTATGATGGCCATAACTTCTAATAAATGAGTGATTACTGAATCAGCTTTTTCTGAGCTTAAAGCAGTTGCCCATTGAAAACCTGAATAAGTGTCAATGGTGTGGTGTACATATTTTAATTTGCCAAATTCTGCAAAGTGAAACACAACCATCTGCCAGATTTCATTCCTTTGAGTGCCCTTTGGATTAGCCCCTGCAGGCAGTGGTGTTTGGTTATAAAAAGAGCAAGTAGGACATTTCTTTACAATTTCCTTGGCTTGTTGCCATGTAATAGAAAACTCTTTCTTCAAGCCTTTGCTATTGACATGATGTTTTTTTATGAAATTCAGAGGCCTGCAGCACACTACCAATCAACAATTGATCAACTTCTGCATTACCTTGTGCTAGAGGACCTGGCAGACCCGTATGGGATCGGATGTGTGTTATATACATAGGGCAAAGCCTGTTCATGATCATGTCTTGTACCTGGATAAACAATGAGGTTAGTTCTGTATCATCAGGTATAAATTCAGCAGTTTCAATATGTAAGATTACTCTTTCTGCATTAAGTAACTATATTAAGCGGTTCTTTAAAATCCCTTACCACCATAAGAATGGCATATAATTCTGCCTTCTGGACAGAATCATAAGGGCTTTGTTCCACCTTACTCAAATCTTCTGATTTGTAACCTGCTTTCCCTGATTTATTAGCATCAGTATAAAATGTACGTGCTCCAGTTATCGGAGCATCACGGATGATTCGAGGGAGAATCCAAGAAGTTCTCTTTATAAAGTTAAGCCTCTTGCTTTTCAGATAGTTGTTATTGATTTCTCCCAAAAAATTAGCGCAAGCTCTTTGCCATGGTTCGTTATCTTCCCACAACTGTTTTAGTTCATCAGCAGTGAAAGGCACTATAATTTCTGCTGGGTCTATGCCTGCTAGTTGACGAAGTCTCAATTTGCCTTTTATAATTAATTCAGAGACTTTTTCCACATAAGTTTTTATTTTCTTACTTGGTTTCTGTGGTAAAAAGATCCATTCTAAGATAATATCATCTCTCTGCATTAAAATTCCTGTAGGAGAAATTTTGGAAGGCAATATGACGAGAATACAACTGAGCTCTGGATTCACCCTGTCCACATGTGTCTCTTGTAATTTCTCCTCAATCATTCTCAGCTCCTTTTCTGCTTCAGCTATTAATTCTCTGGTACTGTTTAAGTCTTTTTCACCATCCAAGGTTTTATTTAAATGAATTATCATATCAGGTTTTATGCCAACAGCCGGTCATAAGCTGGAAATGTCTCCTAACAACCTTTGAAAGTCATTGAGAGTCCGTAACCGATCTCTCCTAATTTGTGCTTTTTGTGTCTTAGTTTTTTGTAAACCTATTTTATAACCTAGATAATTAACAGAATCTCCTCTCTGAATTTTTTCAGGAGCAATCTGCAATCCCCATTTAGGTAAAAGTATTTTTACTTCTTCAAACAGTCTTTCTAAAGTAGCCATGTTTGAATCAGATAACAGAATATCATCCATGTAATGATAAATTATAGACTTGGGAAATTGCTTGTGTATTATTTGCAATGGTTGATTTACAAAATATTGGCACAGGGTGGGAGAGTTCAACATGCCCTGTGGGAGGATGGTCCACTGGTATCTCCTTGTAGGTTGAGAGTTATTATAAGTAGGCACTGTGAAGGCAAACTTTTCTCTGTCTTTTTCTTGTAAAGGTATAGTGAAGAAACAATCCTTTAAATCAATAACTATGAGAGGCCATCCTTTTGGTAATAAAGAGGGCAGAGGAATTCCAGATTGCAGAGAGCCCATAGGTTGAATAACCTTATTGATAGCCCTGAGATCTGTCACCATTCTCCACTTACCAGATTTTTTTCTTAACCACAAATACAGGAGAATTCCAAGGGCTGGTAGATTCTTCTATATGTTGAGCATCTAATTGCTCTTGTACCAGCTGTTCTAAAGCCTGCAACTTTTCCTCAGCTAAAGGCCATTGCTTTGTCCATATTGGTTTCTCAGTCAACCATTTTAGAGGCAGTGCTGTTCATATCTCTGAAGGGCCATCAATTGCTTTGCATTCTTGTATAGCCCGAACAGCCGGTTTCTGCCTTCTGTAATATCTTTTAATATTTCCCTCAGTGATATAGGCTCTAGAAGCAGCAGGAATGTTAATTTGGGTATTCCATTGCTGCAACAGGTCACGGCCCCATAAATTCACTGCAATATTGGCTACATATGGCCTTAATTTTCCTATTTGTCCTTCTGGTCCTATGCATTCAACCCATCTTGTGCTCTGCCTTACTTGAGATAGGGTTCCAATTCCCAGGAACTGAACATTTACATCCTGAAGAGGCCAATACGGATGCCAAGATTCTGGAGTAATGATACTTACATCCGCACCTGTGTCCAGTAGGCCAGTAATAAAAACGCCATTTACACACACTCTTAACTTTGGTCTTTGTTCATTTATAAAAGTCTGCCAAAATACACGTAACTCATCTTTCAGGCCATTTTTGCTTTTAACAGCAGGCATGGGGCTTTCTAATTTTCTTGACGAGGCATGTTCTCGGCAGTAACCGGAAATGACTGGACCACATTCGCCATGGGGGCCTGCAAGGGGCCCCCCATTGCGTTTCCCAGTGGCAACAGGTTGCCTTGTCTATCTCTTGTTGACCTGCACTCATTTGTCCAGTGTCTGCCTTTTCCACATCTCCTACATATACCTGAAGGCTGAGTCCTCCTACGTCTGTTATTTCTAGAAGAGGCATTATTATTATTGTTGTTGTTGTTATTATTATTATTATTATTTCTGAAAATCCGTTGTCTGCAATTCCTTTTAATATGTCCCACCTTGCCACAATTAAAACATTTGGTAACTTGATGTCTCCTTTTTGCATTAGAAATTGCTTCGTCTACCCATGCTTCAGTGCCATAGTCAAATGATTCAACATTCATTGTATGTAAGACCCATTCATCCAAGGGCGCTGATCTCATCTTTAAAGGCCCCAGGATCCTTTTACACTCCACATTGGCATTCTCATAAGCCAAAGACTCAATTATTATACGTCTTGCTTCTGGGTCAGATATCCCTATCTGTACAGCTTTAGTTAGCCTTTGTAAAAAATCACTAAAGGGTTCTCTCTGACCCTGTTTAACTCTGATATATGATTCCAGTCTCTGTCCTGGGTCTTGAACCCTGTCCCAAGCCTTTAAGGCTGCTGTAGTACATATGGATAAGGTGTGTTCATCATAATTAGCTTGTTCCAGAGGATCGGAGAAAAGTCCTTCACCTAGAATTTGATCTAGGGAGATCACAATTCCCTTTGCTCTTTCCTGCTGTTCTAAAAGTTTAGCCTCTTGTCTGAACATGCATTTCCAATTTAATTGTGACCCACTCTCTAGAACAGCTGATACTAATTGTACCCAATCATGGGGCGTTGCCTTATTGCTTATGGACCAAGTTTTGAGCATCTCTCTAACAAAGGATGAATGTAGCCCAAAGTTCATAATGGCTTGTTTAATTTCTTTGAGATCATTCATACGGACGGGTTCCCATGTATATTCCTTGATGACCTTAGGGTTTTTGGAACCAGTCACCTTTTCTGACATTATTATTGGAAAGGCAGGTAGAACTTTATGGAAATTATCCCGGAGAGTTTTACTCATTGACGGAGTTAAATTTCGCCTTTCTACCGTTTGCTCCTGTTCATCACAGTCTATAATTTCCTCAATCTTTTCTAATCTGCTTACTATTGCCTTCTGTAAGGCCTGGATCTCCTGTCCAGAATTATGCTCCAAGGCCTTCATGGAGGATTCCAAAACATGAAGTTTGTCCAGTAGAGTTAGTATCTCATCCTTGGATAGAATTTTCATGGCATGAAGTTGTGCCTTCTTGTATTGACAATCTGTCAGCCAATCTGTCATATCCTTTAGACAAAGTCCGATTTTCACATTCAGCAGTTTTAATTCTCTCTGATAATGTTTCAGACAGGGACTGAAGTTTACGATCCAAATCAGCTGTTCTCTCCTCTGCAGCAATGAATCTCTCCTTAATATCAGACTGTAGTTTTTCTAAATTTTGCTCATTTGACAGAGTCATATCAGACAAAGCCCTATTCCCTTCCTTGAGAACTTCAAACTCTTTCTTGGATGTCAGTCTGAATTGCTTTTTGCAAATACCTCGACCGACTTAAAGTTGTCACTCAAAACAGTTGTGCCCTTTCTTAAGCATTCAACCTCTGTCCTAAGAATCCTGGTTTCATTCTGTAAGGACTTTATCATTTTTCTATTTTCAAACCATGTAAGGGAGAAATCCAAATACGAGAAAAATTGCAAGCCCTATAAATATCCAAGTTATGGGAATATCATATGTATCCTGCAATATTTCTACCATAGTATAATTAAATAGGACTGCAGAAGCTTTCAACGGTGATATGGTCAGACATTTTTTTTTTAATCAAAAGAAATTTTACCTGTAATGACCGTTCCCTGCCAGTAGGTGGCTGAGGGCAGTAACCTGCTCAGGCCAAAACCGAGTCTGCAGTACCAGCGGAGCTTGAATGCTGGGATGCAGGCAGTAACTGATAGTGTCTGGCAGGTCAGGGCCCAGGCCGCACTCAGCCAGGGACTGGTGCTGCCTGAGGGGTTAGCGAGCTCGGACTGAGTCACCTGCATGCATCCTTTGCTCTGTACAAGCAGGGCTGGGACGGACTAGTCTGGGAAACTGAGCTGAAGCAATCAGAGCCCAAGGCCGAATCCCTGCCATGCAGTGCGGGAACTGGAGCTAAAAGGCTCCCAATGCCCGAGTTGGACGCCAAATGAAGGTGCGTGGTTGATCGGCAGTTATGATTCACCAGACTAAGCTTTAATATATATATAATTCAGTTTTAATAAAGGAAAGGAAAGGGAACTTACAAATCCAAGGTTCCAGCGAGGAGGCACAGGAAAACAAAGAGCAGGCGGGCTGCAGGCCCACAAGATTTTATAAGTCAATATTAGCCTAAGGGGGACACGCTAGGGCCTTTAGCCAAAGGGGGACACGCCTTACAAAACAAGGTTTTTGGCTAGGCTTCCCCTTCACCAATGTTTCACCTGCATATATGCATGTTTCGCCATGTCCATGGAAGCAGGAAGAGGCTGTTAAACCACCTGGAACTGAAATTATGGGTGATTTTGAGTAGCCATGTGGGTGCCGAAATAATGTCTTCTGGAAGAGCAACAATCACCTTAACCACTGAGCCATCTTTCTGTCCACGTATTTTCTTTCTTAGTGAACCAAAAGTATAAATGGAAACCAATAATATCAGTCTTTTCAAAGAAACATAGATAGTTCATATGAGTTCTGTTAGGCCATTTAAGATTTACTGTCTAAAATAATTACAGACCAATTTTGTGAAGTGGATATCCATTTTTAAAATGGAGACTGAAAGTATAGATTAAATTTTTATTATTTTGTAAAGTAAATAAGAGTAGGCTGAAGAGCAGTTTTTGAAACTATGTGATATGCTTTACTACATTATACTTTTTTTTTTCAAAAAGTTGTTTCTCATTACGGAAATCTACAACTGGTCAAAATGTAAAAACCAACTGACTATAGGGTTCCCAGCCCCAACTAATACATCTACAATGCAGTCCCTACACCTAAGGCTCAGGAAACTTCAGAGAAGAGGGGGCAGAAAGATTATAAGAGCCTAAGGACTAGGATGTCTGATGCAAGACAGTGTCTTCTATATTCATTTTTTTTTTGACCAAGGCAATCTCTTTATTCAACCAATGAAAGCAACACATAGAAAGAAGAACCTACTACACCACAAATCTCAACCCTTATCTGAGAAGATTCTGTTTATAATAGATGCTGATTAACACAGAGACCTGCAGCTGGCCAAAGTATAGAGAATAAGAGATTACAGAATGCTATTAGGTAGGCAGATACCGTACATATGTTCATTTTTTTTTCAATTTAACTTTTTTATTGATCCTTTGTGGGTTTCCTATCATATACCTTGATCACACTCATCTCCCTCCCCTTCTCAACCACCGTCTACCATTGGAACCTCCTCTGCAGGACAAAAACTAAATAAAAGAAAGAAAAGAGAAGAGAAAAAAAAATCTGCAATGGAAGCTGTACTGTGGCACAGTGAGTCACATAGTACACCCTTTCTTTAATCCATACATCATCACTTGCAAATATTCGCTGCAATGAGTCAGTAGCTTGGTTGGAGGCCTCTGGTTTTGCTATACCATAGATACTGGGTTTCTCACTGGGCTTTTCTTGGATATCCTGTTGTTGCCCTGACCTCATGGAGATTCTGCAACTTTGGGTCTGCAGGAATGGCCCCTTCACATGTTTTAGCAGATCATAGATGGGATGAATGATGAGGATGGGGTAACTCACAGCTCTGGTTCTTGGTTTGGGAGATTGCTGGATTGGTAAACTCTCCCTTATTCTCATACCAGAGTGAGCTTTCTAGTATTGTTTGAGCTAGTTCACCTTATGTAGTAAGGAGTAAGAGATGGGTCCTATACTGCTCTCATGTCCTCTGGTCTGACTCACCCACAACTCCACTACTAGAACCAGCTATACTGTACTGCCTAGACAAGGTGTAGGTGCCACTTTGCAGAGTACTATAGCTTGTAAGAGGCAGGGCCAGGTCTCTTGCTCTCATGACCTCAAGGCCAGCTCTTCCACCTGCCACAGGGGTACAAAGGTGGGAATGGCCTCTCTCTTTCTTGCTTGTGCCCCCCACCATATGACAGACGAAGGGGCATGAACAAATCTCTCACACTGACATTCTCAGGGCCAGCTTACTCATACCCCGGTGACAGGGTCAGCTCTACTGTGTTGTTCAGGTAAATTACAGGGCCAACTCTGCAAGAGTGCTTCATCTGGTGAGTGATAGGGTCATTGCTCTTGCTTGCCTGAGGTAGTGAGGGGGAAGAGGGGAGGGCATCTTTTCCTCATTCTTGCCACCACATGACAGATGAGGTGTGGAATCAGCTCTCTTACTTTCAGGGCCTCAGGGTCAGGCTCACTCACATCCCTGCCAGCAGGATTAGTACTACTATGCTGTCCAGGCAAGGTGCGGTCCTGATCTCCTGAGTGCTGCACCCAGTGAGGGGCAAAGGCCAGTTTTTCCACTGTCATGATATGGGGTCAGCTTTCTTACATGCTATAGGCAGTGAGGGTAATGGTAAGGGGGAGGTAATCTTTCTTCTCCTGCCCATGCTGCTGCATGACAGAATAGTAGTAGGGCCAGCTCTCCCATGCTCATGTTCTTTGGAATAGCCTAACCTCACCCCGACCAGCAGGGCCAGCTCTACTCTGTTGCCCAGGTAAGGACACAAGGTTAACTCTCTCATCCATGGGGAAGTGGCAAAGGGAAAGAGGGGAGGGTATCTTTCTCTCACCCTCAACATCATATGGCTTATGGATCGGTGCATTGCTCAGTGAGTTACAGGGCCTGTTCTCTGCAGTGATGCAGTTGCTGAGGTGCTGAAATCAGCTTTCCTGCCTGCCACAGGTGATAAGGGTTAGGGGGCAGAGGGCATCTTCCCTCTCTCTCAACACCACATGTTAGACAATGGGTGTAGACAGAGACTACAAGCAATGTTTGGGAATTTGGGCATAGATTTTTAGTCCTAGTTCCTGCTGATTGGGGGCGCTGTTAATCAGCTCTTTTTATGGGGTAATCTGTGTGGCTAGTCCATCTAAGCCACCACTCCTGAAAGCTGTTGTGGATTTTGCATTACCTGGGCCATCATATCAGGGAGTCTTGCTTGATTAAACCATATTAGCCAGTAAGGAATACAAAGCTTTCTATCCTCTGTGGAAACAAAGGCAGAAACTTTTTTCCAAAGTAATGTCTTAGACTTAAATTTTGAAGTCAAGATTCCCATATATATATATATATATATATATATATATATATATATATTGGTTTATTGGTTTATTCTTAGCAGCCTGTACAATGAAATGTCTCTGTAGATAGCTCATTAACAATCAAAAAATTCAAAGAAGACACAATAATATACATAATCCAGACTCTGTATATTTTCCATGTTTACATGGCATTTTTTACTCTATTTCTTTTATTATTATTTCTTAATTTTTTTGTTTTTTGAGAAAGGGTTTCTCTGTGTATCTTTGGCTGTTCTGGATCTCACTCTGTAGACAAGGCTGTCCTTAAACTCACAGAAATCTGTCTGCCTCTTCCTTCCCATGTGCTGGAATTAAAGATGTGTGTCCACCATGCCCAACTTCTCTATATCCTTTTTCGTTTCTCTCCCAATTCTATGTATATTTTAACACACTGTAAACCATTTAGAAGTTTGTTTTTTTCCATCTGAATCTGTTTTTTGCTGTATATCTCTATTTTTTTTGAGCACATGTGTCTTTAATCTGCTAAGCAGCATGAATTAGGATTAAAACAGAGGTTTTGGTGGCTGGCACTACACCCCCATTCCCTAGGTTTCTGAGAGACTCATGGTGGAGGTACTGGGAGAGAGCCATGGTTATTGGCACACTTCGGTGGAGTTTTCAAGGTCCATGCCACCACCAAGAAGCCTGCCGCCTGCTGCACATAAACAACATGTGAGTGTTTGGTGGTAGAGCCTCTTAAAAGAGATGTAAGGTTTTTTTTGCCATTAATGCTGAATCAGATAACTTCTTTTAAAGGAGCTGTGCATCTGCTTGCCTCTAGCAAACAGAAACCACCCAAAAACAATGCTGCTTCCAAGAAGCTATGCTTGACTCTGTTCTTGTATGTCTTGAATCATTTTTTAAAAGATTTCTCAGGCTCTATGTAAAAATTCTTGCCAAACGTTTGGGCACCATTTGTAGACAGAGACAATACCTTTGTTTCCTGGCTGCCCAGACCCAAATAATCACAAAGAAACTATATTAATTACAATACTGTTTAGCCAATGGCTCAGGAATACTATCAGCCCTTACATCTTAAATTAACCCATTTCTATTAATCTATGTATCACCATGAGGCTGTAGTTTACTGGTAATATTCCTGTCTTTCTCCTTTGGCAACTACATGGTGTCTCATTGAGTCTGCCTACTATTTCTATATATTTTTGTTTGGATTTTATACCTGGCTTTACTCTGCTAACCCACTGGCCAAAACAGCTTTATTCATCAACCAATAAAAACAACAAATAGCTGGAATCCCTGATCCTGTGCCCTGACATTCCATCTGAACTGGTGAGTGAATGCGGACCCTGGGGCAACCTGCCCTGGAAGAGAGCACAGACCCCCTACCCCCCCCCTTCCCTCTGCAGGCTTGTGTCGGTTTCTCCCGTCCCTGTGTCTCCCAAGCTATCCCTAGTGTTCTCAGGTGCCCTGCTCCTGTTCTAAAGGCCATCCACCCAAAGGGGTCAGACTCTGGCCTCCAGGCAGGTCTGAGGATTCCTGCGGAGGGGGTGCGGGCTCCTTCAGATTGTGCTGCCAGGTTCCCTGTGTGGTATTCCATCCCGCCCCTGCCCCCCACCTTGGCCCTTTTGTCTGGGCTGCGACCCTGGGGCTGCCTGGAATCCCTGATCCTGTGCCCTGACATTCAATCTGAACTGGTGAGTGAATGCGGACCCTGGGGCAACCTGCCCTGGAAGAGAGCACAGACCCCCTACCCCCACTTCCCTCTGCAGGCTTGTGTTGGTTTCTCCCGTCCCTGTGTCTCCCAAGCTTTCCCCAGTGTTCTCAGGTGTCCTGCTCCTGTTCTAAGGCCAATCCACCAAAGGGGTCAGACTCTGGCCTCCAGGCAGGTCTGAGGATTCCTGTGGAGGGGTGCGGGCTCCTTCAGATTGTGCTGCCAGGTTCACTGTGTCGTATTCCATCCCGCCCTGCCCCCCACCTTGGCCCTTTTGTCTGGGCTGCGACCCTGGGCTGCCTGGAATCCCTGATCCTGTGCCCTGACATTCCATCTGAACTGGTGAGTGAATACGGACCCTGGGGCAACCTGCCCTGGAAGAGAGCACAGACCCCCTACCCCCACATCCCTCTGCAGGCTTGTGTCGGTTTCTCCCGTCCCTGTGTCTCCCAAGCTATCCCTAGTGTTCTCAGGTGTCCTGCTCCTGTTCTAAAGCCATCCACCCAAGGGGGTCAGACTCTGGCCTCCAGGCAGGTCTGAGGATTCCTGTGGAGGGGTGCGGGCTCCTTCAGATTGTGCTGCCAGGTTCGCTGTGTGGTATTCCACCAGTTCAATTCCACCTGAACTGGTGTCCTGCTCCTGTTCTAAGGCCATCCACCCAGAGGAGTCAGACTCTGGCCTCCAGGCAGGTCTGAGGATTCCTGCAAGGGAGTGTGGGCTTCTTCAGATTGTGGTGCAAGGAATAGGTCCTCCTCTGGCACTGGGGAGATCCAACCAGTTTCAGTCACAGCAAAGATTGGTCTAGGACACCAAAAGGCCTCCGGGCTCCTTTGAAGGAAGAGATGGGCAGGCGCCAATGCAGGAGCTCCTCCAACAACTTGAAAGGCAACATGACATCACCACAAGCAGACATCCCGAAACAACAAGAATTGAACACCCTACCCCAGAAGATATAGAAGGAAACTGACCTTAAACAGTACTTTATGAAAATAATAGAGGACCTTAAACAGGAGGTAAAAAAAACTGCCACAAAGAAATGGAGATGAAAAACAAAAAGGTAGACGAAATAAATAAATCTCTCAAAGATACCCAAGAAAAACAAGAAAAACAAGAAAAAGCAATCAAACAGGTAAGGGAAACAGTACAAGACCTGATAAATGAAATGGAGGTATTGAAGAAAACACAATCTGAGGGACGACTGGAAATGGAAACTCTAAGTAAACGAACAGAAACTTCAGAGACAAGTATTTCCAACCGAATACAAGAGATGGAAGAAAGAATCTCGGACTCTGAAGATACTATAGAGGAAATAACCTCACAGATTAAAGAACTAAACAAATCTAACAATTCTTAACACAAAAACATTCAGGAAATCTGGGACACCATGAAAAGACCAAACCTAAGAATAATTGGGGTAGAAGAGGAGAAGAATTACAACTCAAAGGCCCAGAAAACATATTCAACAAATTATAGAAGAAAACTTCCCCAACCTAAAGAAGGATGTTCCTATGAAGGTACAAGAAGCCTACAGAACACCAAATAGACTGGATCAAAAGAAAGCATCCCCCACGCCATATAATAATCAAAACACAAAAACATACAGAATAAAGAACAGATATTAAGAGCTGCAAAGGAAAAAGGTCAAGTAACATATAAAGGGAAACCTATTAGAATTACACCTGATTTCTCAATGGAAACATGAAAGCCAGAAGAGCTTGGATAGATGTGCTACAGACACTAAGGGAACATGGATGCAAGCCCAGACTACTATACCCAGCAAAGCTTGCATTCACCATTGATGGAGAAAACAAGATATTCCAGGACAAAAACAGATTTAAACAATACGCAGGCCACAAATCCAGCCTTGCAGAAAGTAATAGAAGGAAAATCACAAACCAAGGAGTCCAACAACGCCCACAATAACTCAGGCATCTAGCGACCCTTCACCAGCACAACTAGAAGAAGGGAAACATACAAATTCTTCTACTAAAAATGACTGAAGTTAACAACCACTGGTCATTAATATCACTTAATATCAATGGACTCAATTCACCTATAAAAAGGCATAGGCTAAGAGACTGGATATGAAAACAGAATCCAACATTTTGCTGTTTACAAGAAACACACCTCAACCACAAAGACAGACACTACTCAGAGTAAAGGGTTAGGAAAAGGTTTATCAGTAAATGGCCCTAAGAAACAAGCGGGTGTGGCCATACTAATTTCCAACAAAGTTGACTTCAAACTAAAATCAATCAGAAGAGATGGGAAAGGGACACTTTATACTCATAACAGGAAAAATCCATCAGAATGAAGTCTCAATCCTGAATATCTATGCCCCTAATATAAATGCTCCCACTTATGTAAAAGAAACACTTCTAGAACTCAAGGCAGCCATCAAACCACACACACTAATAGTTGGAGACTTCAACACTCCTCTCTCACCAATGGACAGGTCATCAGACAGAAACCTAACAGAGAATTGAAAGACTTAATGGAGGTAATGAACCAAATGGACTTAACAGACATCTATAGAACATTCCACCCAAATAGGAAAGAATATACCTTCTTCTCTGCGGCTCATGGAACCTTTCGAAAATTGACCATATACTTGGTAACAAAGTAAACTTCCACAGTTACAAAAAAATATTAGTAACCACCTGTGTCTTATCGGATCACCATGGATTAAAATTAGAATTCAACAACAATGCTACCCCCAGAAAGCCCACAAACTCATGGAAACGGAACAGTCAACTACTGACCCACACCTGGGTCAAGGAAGAAATAAAGAAAGAAATTAAAGTCTTTCTTGAATTTAATGAAAACAAAGACACAACATACTCAAATCTATGGACACAATGAAAGCAGTGCTAAGAGGAAAGTTCATAGCACTAAGTGCTCACTTAAAGAAAACGGAGAAAGCACTCATTGGTGACTTAACAGCACACCTGAAAGCTCTGGAAAAAAAAGAAGCAGACTCACCTAGGAGAAGTAGAAGACTGGAAATAATCAAACTGAGGGCAGAAATCAACAAAATAGAAACAGAGAAAACAATCCAAAGAATCAATGAAACAAGAAGCTGGTTCTTGGAGAAAATCAACAAGATTGACAAACCCTTAGCCAAACTAATCAAACGGCAGAGGGAGAACACGCCAATTAATAAGATCAGAAATGAAAAGGGGGACATAACCACAGACACAGAGGAAATTCAGAGAATCATTAGATCTTACTACAAAAGCCTGTATGCCACAAAACTGGAAAATGTAAAAGAAATGGACAGTTTTTTAGATAAATACCATACACCAAAGTTAAACCAGGACCAGGTAGATGCTCTAAATTGTCCTGTTAGTGGCGAAGAATTAGAAACTGTTATCAGAAACCTCCCTACCAAAAAGAGCCCAGGACCAGATGGTTTCAATGCGGAATTCTACCAGAACTTCCAAGAACACCTAATACCTATACTCCTTAAGGTATTTCATAATATAGAAACACAAGAGTCACTGCCAAATTCCTTCTATGAAGCTACAGTTACCCTGATACCTAAACCACACAAAGACTCAACCAAGAAAGAGAATTACAGGCCAATCTCACTCATGAATATTGACACAAAAATTCTCAATAAAATACTGGCAAACAGAATCCAAGAACACATTAGAAAAATTATCCATTATGATCAAGTAGGCTTCATCCCAGAGATGCAGGGCTGGTTCAATATACGAAAATCTATCAATGTAATCCATCATATAAATAAACTGAAGGAAAAAAACCATATGGTCATCTCATTAGATGCTGAAAAAGCATTTGACAAAATATAGCACCCTTTTATGATAAAGGTCTTGGAGAGATTAGGGATACAAGGGTCATTCCTAAATATAATAAAAGCTATTTACAGCAAGCAGACAGCTAACATCAAATTAAATGGAGAGAAACTCAAGGCTATCCCACTAAATTCAGTAACACGACAAGGCTGTCCACTCTCTCCTTATCTCTTCAATATAGTGCTTGAAGTTCTAGCAATCACAATAAGACAACATTAGGGAATCAAGGGGATTCAATTTGGAAAGGAAGAAGTTAAACTTTCATTATTTGCAGATGATATGATAGTATACATAAGCGACCCCAAAAACTCCACCAAAGAACTCCTACAGCTGATAAACTCCTTCAGTAACGTGGCAGGTTACAAGATCAACTCCAAAAAATCAGTTGCCCTCCTATACACAAAGGATAAGGAAGCAGAGAGGGAAATCAGAGAAGTATCACCTTTCACAATAGCCACAAATAGCATAAGATATCTGGGAGTATCTCTAACCAAGGAAGTGAAGGATTTATTTGACAAGAACTTTAAGTCTTTGAAGAAAGAAATTGAAGAGGATACCATAAAATGGATGGATCTCCCCTGCTCGTGGATTGGGAGGATCAACATAGTAAAAATGGCAATTCTACCAAAAGCAATCTATAGATTCAATGCAATCCCAATCAAGGTCCCATTAAAATTCTTCACAGAGATTGAGAGGACAATAATCAACTTTATATGGAAAAACAAGAAACCCAGGATAGCCAAAAAAATCTTATACAATAAAGGTTCTTCTGGAGGCATTACCATCCCTGACTTCAAACTCTATTACAAAGCTACAGTATTGAAAACAGCTTGGTATTGGCATAAAAACAGAGAAGTTGACCAATGGAATCGTATAGAAGACCCGGATCTTAAACCACAAACCTATGAACACCTGATTTTTGATAAAGGAGCCAAAAGTACACAATGGAAGAAAGAGGGCATCTTCAACAAATGGTGCTGGCATAACTGGATGTCAACCTGTAGAAGAATGAAAGTAGATCCATATCTATCACCATGCACAAAACTCAAGTCCAAGTGGATTAAAGACCTCAGTATTAATCTGAATACACTGAGCTTGATAGAGGAGAAAGTGGGAAGTACTCTACAACAAATGGGCACATGGAACCGTTTCCTACGCATAACCCCAGCTGCACAGACTTTAAGGGCAACATTGAATAAATGGGACCTCCTGAATTTGAGCAGCTTCTGTAAAGCAAAGGACATTGTCACTAAGACACAAAGGCAGCCTACTGACTGGGAAAAGATCTTCACCAACCCTGCAACTGACAAAGGTCTGATCTCTAAAATATATAAGGAACTCAAGAGACTAGACGGTAAAATGCCAATTAACCCAATTAAAAAATGGGGCGCTGAACTAAACAGAGAATTCTCAACAGAAGAAGTTCGAATGGCCAAAAGACACTTAAGGTCATGCTCAACCTCCCTAGCTATCAGGGAAATGCAAATCAAAACAACTTTGAGATATCATCTTACACATGTCAGGATTGGCTAAAATCCAAAACACCAATAATAACCTTTGCTGGAGAGGTTGTGGGGTAAGGGGTACACTCATCCATTGCTGGTGGGAATGCAAACTTGTGCAACCACTTTGGAAAGCAGTGTGGCAGTTTCTCAGGAAATTCGGGATCAACCTACCCCAGGACCCAGCAATTCCACTATTGGGAATCTACCCAAGAGATGCCCAATCATACAACAAAAGCATATGCTCATCTATGTTCATAGCAGCATTATTTGTAATAGCCAGATCCTGGAAACAACCTAGATGCCCTTCAGTGGAAGAATGGATGAAGAAACTGTGGAATATATACATGCTAGAATACTACTCAGCGGTAAAAAAACAATGACATCTTGAATTTTGCAGGCAAATGGATGGAAATAGAAAAACACTATTCTGAGTGAGGTAACCCAGACCCAAAAAGATGAACATGGGATGTACTCACTCATAATCGGTTTCTAGCCATAATTAAAGGACATCGAGCCTATAAATTTGGGATCCTTGAGAAGATAATAAGAAGGTGAACTCCCAAAAAAAGATATAGTAATCCTCCTGGATATTGGAAGTATACACGATCGCCAGGCAAAATTGGGAACTTGAGGGTTTGGGCAAGACTGGGCCAAGGGAAGATGGGGAGAGAAAAGTGTGAAGGGGAGAACGGGGGGAGCTAGGAGGAATGGGGTGCTTGGGATATAGGAAGGGTGGATATGGGAGCAGGGAAGCATATATCTTAATTTAAGGAGCTACCTGAGGGTTGTCAAGAGACTTGACCCTAGAGGGGTTCCCAGGTTTCCAGGGAGACGCCCCCAGTTAGTTCCTTGGGCATCTGAGGAGAGGGAGCCTGAAAAGGCCAGTTCCTATAGCCATACTGATGAATTTCTTACATATCACCTTAGAAACCTCCACCTGACGATAGATGAAGAAAATGACAGAGCCCCACATTGGAGCACCGGACTGAGCTCCCAAGGTCCTGATGAGGAGCAGAAGGAGAGAGAACATGAGAAAGAAAGTCAGGACTGTGAGCGAACCTCCAGCTGGCGACAGATGGGGAAGGTGACTGAGCCCCACATTGGAGCACTGGACTGAGCTCCCAAGGTCCTGATTAGGAGCAGAAGGAGCGAAAACCTGAGGGAGAAAGTCAAGAACGAGAGGGGTGCGTTCACTCATGGAGACGGTGGGACAGAACTAATGGGAGATCACCAACTCCAGTTGGAATGGGACTGATGGATCATGCGACCAAACCTGTCTCTCTGAATGTGGCCAACAGCGGGGGCTGACTAAGAAGCAAAGGACAATGGCTCTGGGCTCTGATTCTTCTGCATGGACGGGCTCTGTGGGAGCCTTCTCAGCTTGGTCGATCACCTTCCTGGACCTGGGGGGAGTTGGGAGGACCTTGGTCTTAGCATAGAGTGGGGAACCCTGATGGCTCCTTGGCCTTGAGAGGGAGGGAGGGGAGGTATGGGTGGAGGGGAGGGGATGGAAGGGGGAGAAGGAGGGGAGGGAAGGGTAGGAGTAGGGGAGGGAGGGGGGAGGAGGAGGGAAGGAGATGGAAATTTTTCAATATAAAAAAAAAACCATGAGATAAAAAAAAATTGGGGGGGGGATAAACAAGAAAATAAAGGTTTGTTTTTTTAAAAAAAATAAATATACACCGTTTTAATAATATATGAACTTGAAACACTTTTTGTAATCTTATGTATGCATATCAAAAGGTAATAAAGTATCTAAGCTAAATCAACTTAAATAATTATATCACATATAATAAAAGGATTCTAAATGGTACAATAAAAAAAACACACATATACAGAGGGTCATTCCACATCAAAGGGCAAGAGCACCAACTTTCAGTATATACTGGAATGCATAGCACCATCTTGGACATCATGGCCATCTTCAGCCTTCCCTCATAATCCTGGACACTGTCACCTAGTTCTGCTGAGATATCCTCTAGGTATCTACTTCACTGCTTTATATGTATACCATCTCAAGGCCAGTTCGCAAGCTAATTTTTACATATATTTTGCATACAGAAGGTTGAGTAAGGGTAATATGGGACATATTTGGGGGGTACCTAAATCTCCTTTGCTTTTAATTTCCCCATGAATATAAGGAAAATTCTCACTTTAAAGATAAGAAAATTGGGTCTCAACAAGGACCATTTCTTAGTGAAGTTGCCTAGGTGTGGCACACAGTAAACAAGTTCTCACCCTCACATTTGTTTCAAGGATCATGCTCTCTCTATATCATTCAGTTAACAAGAAATCTGTGGGTTTGAGGGGAGGTGGTTATAAGTTGTCTGAGAAGATTTTAAATATAATCTCTCTATTTAAATTCATTGACTTTCACCCAACCCCAAAATGAATGACAGATTATAAACTAGAAAAACACAATCTTAAAGAAGTCTCATAGACTGAATTTAAAAAAAACACCATAGCAATGTCTTATCAAGCCTGAGGCCTCATTTTCATCTTGAAGGGAGCTACCTGTTTCCTCCCCATTGTAGTCTAATCAAAGAAGATGACAAGTGTGTTATCTTCCCTCAAGGTGCTCATCACTTTACCAAATTTATTTGTATTTTGAGTGTTTCTTGCAGAAAGGTCTTCATCTATATTCTTTTTCTCATATATTCGTAAGGAAAGATGGATTACAGTTCACATACTTTAATAGATAATTTTCATAAAACTGTCACATATTCAAAGAAAGACTAGAATGTGGTACATTAAAGAAGAACATAACAGAATGCATCAGATGGGAAGAACAGGAACCAAATAATCCCAAACTGTCTCCAAATAGGGTATACTAAGGTTTTTCTTTATTAAAAAGAAAACTCATGGATCACAATGAGGAAATAGAAATGGGGTTCGACATCCAGGCATGGCATGTGGGAAGAAGAGGGTGAGTGGGTGGGACCACAGCATTTTGTTACCCAACGTGATGCTCCAGATGGAGTGCAGCTGGATATCTCTTTATAGCTTCTCACCAAATGAAGCTTACAGTTATGGGGATGAGTTACATGTAATCAAGTTGTTGGCCAAAGGGGTCCCATGGGAATGTCTAAACAAGCTTTAGGGATTAGGAAACTCTGGGATGGTTTGAAAAAGATGGGATGAAGCACACCAAGGAAAAAAGTCCTGAATACAGCAAGACAGATGATATATAAACTCATAGCGACTGTGGGAGCATGTACAGTGTAGTGCAGAGCTGCGGGCAGGCCTGCTTTTCCTCCCGCCCGGCTCCCAGCTGCCTGGCTAGCTTATGCTCCGAAATAACAACACACAAACTGTATTCATTTAAACACTGCCTGGCCCATTAGTTTCATCCTCTTACTCACATCTTGATTAACCTATATCTAATAATCTGTGTAGCACCACGAAGTGGTGCCTTATCGGGAAGATTCTAGCATACATCCATCTTGGGCCGGAGCTTCATCATGTCTGACCCAGAGAGCAGAGGCATGGCGATTTATTAACTTCCCTTCCCAACATTCTGTTTTGTCTACTCCACCCACCTAAGGGCTGGCCAATCAAATGGGCCAGGCAGTTTCTTTATTAACCAATGAAATCAACTCAAACAGAAGACCCTCCCACATCAGTCCAGGGTCTGCATGGTCTGGCCCTGATGTGGTCCCAGTTTTAGGAGGAGAAATCCCTAATCTAATATCCCAGATATTCAGATATCTGAGATTCAGATAGCTAAATCCAATTGATAACCAGTGCAAATTATTTTTTTCAATTGTTCCTCACTGGGAATACAAACTACTCTTAAATGTAGGCCCCATGTTCAGCAGTAGGTGGCTAACACAAACAAAACAAACTCAATGGAATCGCTGGAAGTTTTTTGTCTCATTGTCTCATGTTTTATCAGAGTGTTTTGTTTTGTTTTTTTTTTTTATTTTCAGGTACCTTTTTTACTTACAGATACTTTGCCTATAAATTATGGATTTGGGGGAGAAGGTAGATGAAGGGATGGATGTGAAGGAAAGAAAAAGGGAAAACTGTGGTTGGGATGTTATATATGAGAGAAGAATAAATTAATCAATTAAAAATAAATTGTGGCTTTTGGTTTTGTGTTTAAATGGGATTCTTGTGTATGTGAATGTGCATATCTATATGTGTTGTTTGCTCCTTGTTTGGCTTTCTTCCTGCTGTTTGTTTTGTCTTTCCCTGGTTTGACTGTTTTCTTTTAATCTTATTTTATCATTATTAATTTTTCTAGATGCCTTTTTGTTTTCTAGGGAGATTGAAGTTGGAGTTTGTATTTCTTTGAAAAGGAAGTACTAATGATAGAGATATACAGAACACCAAACTTCCTAAAATGTTTTACACATTTGCATAAGTGATAGTCAAGATGGGAATGATGCATATACAAACAATCAATTTTATTTCATAATCACCTTGTATGGAGGGTGTGATAGCTGAGGGGAGAAATGAGGATGGCTACACAGACCAAGATGCCCTTGTTATAGTGGCTCACTAATTGTCTCCTTGCGGACAGCTCACAACTGTATGTAACTCCAGCTCCAGGGAATCTGATGCCCTCTTCTGGATTCTCTGGGCACTGCATCCCCATGTGCAAATACGACCCCCTCCCCACACAACACATATATACAATTAAGAATAAAATTAAAAAAAATACAGGCAGTTCATATAACCCAACAATATAAGCATGAGAGGAAGGGGCCTCAATTAGTGGTCTGAAAACACACTTCTTACATTTTGACATCTTTTCTCACCTTGTAATCTTTAAAGTAGGCAGGATGATATAGTCAGCCCATTGTACAGGTGAGGGTAACAGGGATGGAGAGGAAGTGACTGAACTAGACGGCCAGAACTTACACTCAGGTCTCCTGATCTATCCCAAGCTCTACTGAGGTTATGTGACAATGGGAGTGACACAGCAAGATAAAGATGTCTACTCCATCAATAGACACTGAAGAGCTAGGCTTGTAAAGCAGTCCCGTGCGTACAAGACCTACAGATAAATAGACTATGGGTAGGCTAGCATCGGTAAAATAAATAATCCATGCAAATGTTTTCTGATTCAGGCTTTATGTTTTCATAATTAAAAAGTCAAGTATAGTAAGGCATACCTGTAGTCTTAGCACTCAGGAGGCAGAGGGAGGAAGACTAAGAGGTCAAGTCTGAACTACATAGTGGAACCCTATCCAAAAGAAAAGAAAAAAGAAAAAGAAATGTAGGTAGGCAGAACTCACCTTCAGGACTCTGCTCCACTAGGGGCACTTTTGGCTGAGGGTTTATAAAGCTGTGTTTTGGCAGCTGCTGGGGGCTCCAACTTCTTGTCATCCAGGCAAACACACCTCAGAGTGGGAGGGAGAATCTCAGCAGCATATAATATAAATGCCTTCCTACTTCATCTACCCCATTCAACTACGCTTTCCTTTATAGTAAACATTAGTAAATTCATGTAACTGATGGAAGAAAATGTACTTAAAAGTGAATTTAAATGAATAAGCACCATTTCAGGGTTTGCATGTACCACAGCAGACTGGACGTAAGCAGAAAATGAAAAAAAAAAGAAAAGAAAAGAAAAAGAAAGAAAGAAAGTAGAAAGAAAGAAGAAGAAAGAAAGAAAGAAAGAAAGAAAGAAAGAAAGAAAGAAAGAAAGGAAGGAAATATGAACTGCTTTGTGTCGACTACAGCAGCATGGATGACTTGAACGCTCTCAGCCCACAGAAGCCAGTTTTGGACTTCCACTTCCATTAGCTTGGTCACCTGCCTTGCTGAACTAAACCTTCTGAGGACCAGGTATAAGTTAAGTTTTCCAAAGAGAGCAACCGGATGCTGTTGAACCTGGAATACATTGAGCAACACTGTTGAGAAGCCCCACGCTTCACTGCACACCCTCAGTATTCATTCCTTGAGCCTACTGACTTGATGTTCTAACAAGCCAGTTTTGTTTTGCTTTGGATGAATCAAAAGAAACGAGACCAGGAATTCTCAAAGGGGGGGGGTCCCTGAACCACATTTGATTCTTTTTAAAGTGACATATTTAAAATAATCAACTATCATTGTGAGTTCCAGCTTTGGAACCTACATATACAAAGCAAGAACAGTAGTCATCATAAAGGATAACTTAGGTTTTATGTCACAGCATGAAGAGGTAAAACACTAGTTTATACCTACCAGGAAAGGGCAAGAGAATATCATTTGTATAAATTCCTGTGAATATTAAAAATATTATTCAAAAGTTATATAGTATTTTATTTTTGAGATAGGCTCTCACTATGTAACTCACCATGACCTGGAACTCACTATGTAGACCAGGACTGGCCTAGAACTCCGAGATATGCTTGCCTCTGCCCTGGAGTGCTGAGATTAAAGGTGCACACCTCCATGCTTGGCCTTATTTTATTTTCAGATTTATTTTTATTTTATGTTTATGGGCTTTTTGCTTACATGTAAACATGTGCACCATGTGAGAAGTTAAGAGGGTGCTGGATCCCCTGGAATTGGAGTATGGATAGTTGTAAGCCACCATGTGAGCCCTAGGGACAAAACACAAGTCCTCTGTAAGAGCAATAAATGCTCTTAATTGCTGAGCTTTCTCTCTGGCACCTACTGCACATCTAAGACGGGGTTACTATATATTCGAGATTGACCTTGAATTTGCAATCCTCCATTCTCATTCTCCCAGGAAATGTCATAGGCATGTACCACCTACACGTGACAAACCAACCAAACCAAAAGCTAGCCTTGTAGGGCATGGTGGTGCACCTGGGAGGCAGAGCAGGAAGATCTCTATGAGTTCAAGGCCACCCTGCTCTATGGAGCAAGTTATAGGCCAACCAGAGCTATAATGTGAGATCCTTTCTCAAACTGTAGAAGGAGCTGCGGGCCATTTCCTGCCGCCTGGCTCCCGGCCACCTGGCTAGCTTATGCCCTGAAATAACAACACACAAACTGTATACTTTTAAACACTGCCTTGCCCATTAGCTCTAGCCTCTTACTGGCTAACTCTCATATTTTGATTAGCCCATTTCTATTAATGTGTGTAGCACTACGAGGTGGTGGCTTACTGGGAAAGATTCTAGACTACATTCGTCTCTGGTCAAAGAATCATGGCGTCAGACTCACTTCCCTTCTTCCCGGCATTCTGTTCTGTCTACTCCACCTACCTATGTTCTGACCTATCAGGCCAAGCAGTTTTCTTTATTAATTAACCAATGAAAGCAACAGATAGATAGAAGACCCTCCTATATCATCAAACAAACCCAAAAGAAACAAAAATCAAAACCAAAGTTCTTGCCTTTGATTTTTTCCTCTTAATTTCTTAATGTGCATCACTATAGACCTTTTCCTATCTATTTCTATATACAAATCCACAACAACCAAACCATGACGTTATCGAGAATACTGATATTTTTAGACAACATTATCTTGTATGTATCAACTTTTAACTTGCCTTTTGTGAATGGCCTTTTTAGCCATGTGTCTTGAAATTTACATCAGTGAAGATCTTTTCAAATTCTGAAAAAAATCACCTTGTGTATACTGTTTTACATGTTACTAGAGCATCAGTTCCCAAATCCAAAGCAGTACTCTACCTTGATAATGCATGCAACAGATTATTCAGTGTTGGAAATAATCCAGACTATGTTTTGTTATGCATTAGTTTCTATTATTAAAACCAATATGTGAATCTGGGTAATGTACAAAGGAAAAGATTACTTAGCTCACAATTTCAGAGAGTGGGATTCTAAACAGCATGGTGCTAATGCTCATGAAGGCCTTTCTGGCTATGTCAAATCATGGTGGATGACATCATGACAAGGGTATAAGTGAGATGGATCATATGGCAAGACAGGAAATCAGAGAGTTAAAATCATTCTTCATAACTACTCATTCTTCTGGAAACTATTTGAAGGTGAGGTCCTATGAGGACTGAATAAATAAACTTCAGAGGGCAACATTCCCTAACTTGTCACTAGGCATCAACTCTTAAAAGTTCCTATTATCTCTTAATCATTCTACAGTGGGAACTCAGCTTTAGGATGCAAACACATGAAAGATACCCTCAAACTGCTGCATGACAGTAATATATAAAGCAATATACAGCCTATTTTGTGATTAAAGGGTTCATTAGAATTCTTAACAATTTTCCATGGATTAAGGAGTCATTAAAATATTTAAGACATCATTTTTGTTTACTCATGGAGAATGTAACTGTAATTGCTGATTTTATTTTTAGTTCTTAAAATCTTCAGGCTTGTCATTATAAAGTTTTAATGAGCTAAAACTTATTTTAACAAAGTGTAGCATCAGATAGGAACTTAACTGAAATTTTTCTGCCTTCCTTCATTTGTCACTATCCTTATCAAGGACATGCTTAATAATTTCCTGTTAACATACGCTAGAGACAGGGGATATAGCTTCATTATCACTTAAAAAATGAAACTCTGGAAGCAAGATATATCTGCACTAAATGATGTAAGTCTTTTTTTTTCTTTTTTTTCCATTTTTTCTTTTTTTTCTCATTTTTTAATTCAAGATTTCCATCTCCTCCCCTTCTCCTCCCCCTTCCCTCCACTCCCTTCCACCCATACCCCCACTCCACCCCTCTCCAAAGACAAAGAACCATCAGGGTTCCCTTCACTATGTTTAGTTCAAGGTCCTCCCAGCTCCCCACTAAGTCCAGGAAGGTGAGCAACCAAACTGACAAGGCTCTCAGTGAGCCCGTCCATGCTGTAGAGTTCATGTTCATTGCCATTGTCCTTGGTTTCTCAGTCCTCCTCCACCGTCAGCAACATTCAGAGAGTCCGGTTTGGTCCCCTGTTCCATCAGTCCCATTCCGACTGGACTTGGTGGTCTTTTATGTAAATTAGTAATGACATTATAGACACAAATGTGGTGACTTATCCAGTTTCTGGGAAAACATATAAAAGAAGATTATTCTTTCTAGATGATTTATTCCATCTTGTACATAATTATTATGTTATGTATAAAAAGGCAGTATTGTCACAGTTACTGAAGGGAAACTATAACTGAGCACCCATTTGATTTTAGGTTATGAATTCTGGATTTGTATGAAATCTTTGAAGTGTCTATTGTTTGGAAGCTTAGAAAAATGACACCCTAAAGTTGTTCATCTTGGTCTTTGAACTAAGGTATTTAGTTCTTTGAACTAAAGGAAACTAGAATATCTCATAAGAAAAGCATTTCTTTGTTTTGTACTGTTTACCACTCTTTTTTCACAACTAAAGCAAGTTATAGAAGACAAAATTTCTCTTCTTCAAGAAAGATACAGAGGATAGAAAGACTCCCATAAAAACAAGCAATAAAATTATCATTTCCTTCTTATTATTCATTGAGGACTCTCATTTCAGAGACATTATGCTGGAATTCAGAAAGAATGATGACATGTTCAAAAATAGATTACTAGATTTTCTGTATGCTTCTGAACAATCCATTTGTTTGTTTATTTTCAAAAACTACCAATACATACTAAGTTATCAAACTTGATTTAGTCATTGACTCAGATTTTCTTTCTTTTTTTTCTCATCAAATTTGGGTATAAAGATATTGTACACCTTGGCACATCAATGACTGCTTTTGTTTTTTGAGACAGGATCTCACTACATAGCCTGGCTGGTCTGAATCTCACTATGTAGATCAGACTGACTTCAGTCTCAGAGATATGTTTACCTCTATCTCTAGAATATTGGAAGTAAAGATGTGCACCTCTATTCTTGGCCCTCTTTGTGTGTGTGTTTGTGTGTATGTGTGAATGTGTGTAGAAAAGAATATACTGTCCTCTTACATAATGCTTAATAAATTCATGAGAGGCTGTATAAAAAGTTCTGCTTTATAGACATTCAGATTATATTAACATGTCAGCCTATTTTCTAGAAGGTACAATTGTGAGATAAATGGAGACAAAATACAAATTCAAAATGAGTCAACAAAGATTATAAGTACTTCATGCAATAACTGTATTTGCTTTATTTTGCTTATTTTTTGCTATAATGAAAACTTAGTCAGACAAGTCTCAACTAAAATGAACACTTGCTCATTTTGTTCAGAAAAGATCAATGCTAATGACAGATATTGGCTATATTTTCTATACAAATGGGCAAGTATTCACTTCATGACCTCTGTCCTATATCATTGCTTTTCTGAGTATTTATCTGATACTACTTCCATTTAATTAAAGTAGTGTCATTTATTTGCTAAAATTGTTCAGTTGGTCAAAGTCACAAAGTCATTACAGAAAGTAATCTGGATTCTTTTTTATGTTTAGTAGCATATCAAACCCATTGTCTGCCTTTATTTCCTATATGCCAAAGTTTCTGAGTTATTTTCTGAATTATTTTTTTTAACTTTCTAACCCCAGCCATGGTTTATACTTATAAAGAGTTCAGAATTAAATCAGATTCTTTAGGACACATTGTTTTTGTATTATTTTGCAACTTACTTGACATAGTTTAATAATTGTTTTTAAAAAAATCTTACACATGTTCCTTAATTTCAAACTTCAGTGTGTTCAACTGATAAAAAATTAAAGGGGGATATACTTATTGATTTTGTGAAAACATAAATAAACAGAATAAAAGAATTTGCATTATGCTGTTTACTTTAATAGTAAAATGGAAAAATATTTAGAGCTCTTATTATAATATGCCATTTGCCCATAGGGATAGCTTGAATTTTTCTTTTTCTATTTGGACCACTTTAATTTCCCTCTCTTGCCTTACTGCTTCATCTAGTACTGGAGTACAACATTAAAAAGGAATAGGGATAGTAGACACAGCTCTGCTTCATTACTGACTGCAGTGAGATTGCTTCAAGATTTTCTCCATTTAGGATGATGTTGATTGTAAGTTTCTTATATGTATCTTTTATTATGTTGAGATATGTTTCCTCTATTGCTACTCACTCTAGGATTTTTATTATGAAGCTATGTTGGAATTTGTTGAAAGCTTTTTCATTTATATTTAAAGTTATTGTTGAAGTGTGTGTGTGTGTGTGTGTGTGTGCGTGCGTGTTTATTTTGGTCACTATGCTTATTTTTGGTAGTGTTATGTGTTTTCTCCTTGGTACTTTGTGTTTTAGTAATTATGGCTTCACATTTCTTTTTACAGTCTCTTACCTGTACTCCTGCCTATTTTCAGATTGAAATATTACTTCCTGAATTTTCTTTAGGTGGGGTTAGTTGAATGTAATTTCTTAGGCTATTTATATCATGAAAGGTTTTTCTTTCCCCAACTATGGCAGATAGTTTCACTGGGTATATTATTCTAGGTTCACAATTACGTTCTTTTAGGCCTTGGAGTGTATTGCTTCAGACTCTTCTGCCTTTCAAATTTTTTAATGGTATATCATCTGTCATTCTGATGAGTTTTCTTTAACATACGAATTATGCTTTTTCATTTAGGTTTCAATCAACTTTATTTGTTCTGTATACTTACTATTTTATCTATAATATACTGTGTGGATTTTCTTTTCTGCTCTCATATATTTGGTGTCTTGTGCGCTTCTTGTATTTGTATGGGTCTATCTTTCCTTAGTTTGGGGATGGCTTTTTATTATCTTGTTGAAGATTTGGATTACGTTATTAAACTTGGATTTCTCACTCTTGTCTGGACTAATAATTGGAAGATTTGGTTGTTTATTGGTGCCCTGTAATTTCCTTTACATTTCTTTCCAGTGTACACTGGATGTGGAACATGGGCTATATTTAAGAGTTTGAGGAGGGTGTGTAGAAAGGAGCATCAGGTATATTCACCAGGTTAAATCTTGGAAAAGATGGAAAGGATCTGGTTGGATGGAAAGATTAGATGTGGCCCTCATAAGCCTTTTTGATTGTCTAATTGATAAAAGATTATAATTTTGTACTACAACATGGGAATCACAGAGTATGAGCGTAGGGTGCTAATGAGAAAACATATGTAAAGTAACTTACATATTTGTAATATATAATAATATATAATATATAATGCCCTCCCATCCCTTACATTAAATTGTGCTATTTTGTAGCCATGTAAACGAACAATAAACAGAATTAACCAGGCTAAATATTTAGCTTTAATAAAAAGATGAAAAAGGGGAAACTTACAAAACCAGAGTTCCAGCAAAGAGCAGGAAACCAAGAGGGTCAAAACAAACAAAAACGGATCTTTTAAAGGTATTTGGAGCCCCGGAGTGGTCACGCCCCTCAGAAAAGGGATTGGTCAGCTCCCCCATCACTACTTTTATGTTGTAGTTAGGTTTCTATTGCTGCAACTGAATACTATGAAGAAAAAGCAAGTGGGGAGGAACAGATTTACTTAGTTCATACTTCATCATTGCTGTTCATCATCAAAGAAAGTCAAGACAGATATTCAAAAAAGGCAAGATGCTGGAGGCAGTAGCTGATGCAGAAGACATTTAGTGGAGCTGCTTACTGGTTTGCTCTCAACATGCATTTCAATAGAGCCCAGGACTAGCAGTCCAGGAATAGCATCACCTACCATGGGCTGAAACCTCTCCCACTGATCATTAAATGAATATAAATGCCTCATAGCTGGGTCTCATGGAGGCACTATCTCAACTGAAACTCCTTCCTCTCTGATGACACTAACTTGTGTCAAGTTAACACACAAGTGATACTTGTCAACTTGATACACAATTACATCACTATTAAGGCTCAACACTTCCTTTCTTATTCATCAAAAAAATCTCACATATCTTTAAAAGTCTCAAAGTCTTTACAAATTTAAACACATTAAAATTTCAGTCCCTTTAAAATAGTCAGTCTCTTTAAAAATCAAAAGTCTAAAAAATCTAAGTCTCTCAACTGTGGACTCCATTTAAACACTTTCTTTCCTTAAGAGATAAAAATCAGGGCACAGTCACAATCAAATCAAAGCAAAACCAAATCAAAACATCCAATGGCAGGGATCCACTCAGGATCTTTTGGACTCCTCCAAAGGTCACTTATCTAGTTCTGCCATCTGCAGCATATGCAATTTGTTTTCTAGGTTCTGGCTGGATCCATGTCACTTCTCCTGCTCTTCTTGGTGGTACTCTGAGGGCACTGGAATCTCCAAAACACTGCAGTCTTCTGCTGCAACTGTAACCTTTCATTCATGGTGCGAAGCTTCAACTCCTTTGTATAACACCTTCAGTTCTGGGCCTTCCACTGTCACTGAGGATGCACCTTTCCCAATGGCTTCTCTCACAGTGACATACCTCTGCTGCTGTCCATGACCCCTTCATGCCTTCAAAGCCAGTAACTCCTGGGTGACTCTTACACATTACCAAGTCTGTCTGTCAGCATGAGGTACAACCTTGACCACCTCTGAAACACAGCTTCTATGTGCTCTCAGGAAACACTTCCCTGAAGATTTCACCAGTAATGCTGGTTTCTTCTTTATCACCACTAATTTTTTAGTTCCAGCTGACCAGCATCAAGTATCCTAGCAAAGCAAAGATTCATTTTAGTGGTTCTGGTATCTTGTTAATCACAGATGACTCTAACTAACCAGAATGACAGGATCTTAATTCAAAATCACAATTGGTCCCCAGATAGTCTTTAAATTTCCCTCGGAAATGTCACAAGCCAGGTTTATATTCCCTGCACCGCTCTCAACATTATCTTCCAAGCTCCCACAGGACATCTTATGGGCTCTTAACCCTCAATGGTCTTCCAGCTCAAAGTTCCAAATTCCTTCCACAATCCTTCCAAAACAATGCTCAGAGCTGTCCCAGAAATACCCCACTCATGGTACCAATTTGTCTTAGTTAGGTTTTTAATTGTTGCAGTGAAACACCATGACAAATATGCAAATTGGGAAGTAAAAGGTTTATTTGACTTATACTTTCACATTGTTGTCCATCACTAAAACTAGTCAGAACAATAACTGAAACAGGGTAGAATCTTGGAGGCAGGGTATCTGGCAGAGAACATGGAGGGGAGCTGCTTACTAGCTTGTTTCCTCTGGCTTGCTCAGCTTGCTTTCCTAAAGAATCCAGGACCAGCAGCCCAGGAATGTTACCACCCACCATGGGCTGAGCCATCCTCCATTGATCACTAATTGAGAAAATGGAATTCTAGCTAGATCTCATGGAGGCATTTGTTCAACTGAGACTTCTTTTTCTCTGATGGCTCTAAGGTTGTGTGACATTGATACACAAAAACAGCTAGTACACCCTGTTCCTTATAACTATGCCTAGGATTCTGTATCTAATCATTCACCTTGAGTGTTCACATGCTCTTGTGTTATAGAAAGAGACCTTCTCTGTTAACAATCTCAACATCTGGAACCAAACCCCATCTGCAGTATGCAACTTTGCTTTCTGGATGGGTTGCTGTGCTATCAACAAATGCTTTCCTAGGGGAAAATTTGCCTCTTGCAAAGACATCATCTGTATTTCATTCTCTCCTAAGTATGGAAATTGTTGAGAAGATGCTTTATGATTTATTCTGAGCTGTGATTGGAATTGGTCTGTGTCCTTAGGATAGCCTAGGACTGGGCTGATGTTCTTGTGCAGTTTCACTGTAGTAACTGGGGTTTTATAAGAATATATAGAATGTCAGAGTGTCTTTATTTGTAGGTAAGATTTCCAATGTATGTGAAGCCCTCCAGAGCCTCCTATAAAAAATTAGAAACAACGTTTCTTGCACATTTGTGAAAGTAGGCTTGAGGAAATCTAGCAGTGTGGATGGCTCCCCAATTTTCATAAAACAGAATGTGGTATTCAGTTATTTTATGGCATCATGGAGTAACATATACTGGAACAATTATCATATTTGTGGAGCAATTTGTAGGTGTTTTCACATGTTTTACATTTTAAATAACACAATAAAATGGAATGATTGGATCCATTTTCTGCTTTTTGTAATACAATAAGATGTTCAGCAACTATAAGAAAGTTTCCAAGACAACCCTGCCAGTAGGTGTCAAAACAAGCACAAAATACTTCTTATCCTGAGTCATATATTTTTCTGACAAGAGTGTCTTTTTAGTATCAGAACAGAAAAGAAGAAAGTCTGATTATTTTGAGTAGGAGGCTTGTAAAGATTGATTAGAGTCTTGTTCACACAGTTTTTTGTTGATAGTCTCTCAAATGAGCTGATTCAAAACAATGTTTCTCAAGCTATGGTCCCCAAGCATCAGTAGCAGCAGCAAAAGCAACAGTAGCCTTTGGAACTCATCAAAAATGCAGCATCAGTCCCTCTTCAGGTTTGATAAATTGCTGAGAATTCTGTCCTTCAACAGTTTCTACAGATGATTAAGAAACTGATTTAAATGCTAAAGTCTCATTTATTCTCTCTTATTTTCTTCTAATTGTTACAGAGCCCAGACCTTAGTAGACCCCAAGATGTTAGCACAACTGACTCCTTAGTAGAAGGGCCATTCAGGCTGTAAAATTCAGCACATAGATAATACTAAAACTAAAACAAAAGACCAATCTATCAAAATTCAAAGTTCTGAGAAAATATCTAAATGTACTAACCTTGCTTTTTGGTTTGTTAGTTCTTTTTTGGCTGTTCTTGTTAATTAAAGTACATTAAGCTAGTACATGGTTTTTGTGCTTAAAAGCTCACCCTGAGAAAAGTTTGGGGCTGCACTGGGATCCCAAGCACCTATCAACTAAACAGGATTCACATGGACTCAGAGACTAAAATGGTAAGCAAGGGGCCAACATGAATTTTCACAATGTCTTATGTGTATATGTTATGACTGTTACCTTCTTATTTTGGTGGGTCTCTTATCAGTAGGATTTGATATATCTCTAATTATTTTGACTACTTTGAAGAATCTTTTCCATCTATTTGTTTCTTCCTATTAGGTTGCTTTCACCTTGTCTTACTGCATCTTGTTTTGTCCTGTTTGGCTGTTGTCTCTTGAAGGCCTACTCTTTTCTGAAAAGAAGGTGGATGGGGAATAGATCTGGGGGAGAAAGAAGGTAGGAGAGGAACTAGGAGAAGTGGAAAGAGGGGGGAATTGTGGTTGGGATATATTGTATGACTGAAGAATCTATTTTCAATGAAAATACATAAATAATAAAACATAAAAGGTGTTTGAAGAGAGATGGTACTATTCTATAAGACTGTTGAGGACCACAGACCAAGAAGAAATGACAATCTAGTGAAGTCCAAAACAAAGACCGCCTTTTAAATTTCCATTTCTTGCTGGCATCTGAGACTAGTTCTAAGACTTTGGTTACTTTTATAAAACTGAAAGTGCTGTTTAAAACCAATAATTCTTGCAAGCCAATTGATCAAATAGACTGGATCAAAAGAAAGCATCCCTACACCCTATAATAATCAAAATACAAAACATACAGAAGAAAGAACAGGTATTAAGAGCTGCAAAGGAAAAAGGTCAAATAACATATAAAGGGAAACCTATCAGAATTATACCTGACTTCTCAATGGAAACCATGTAAGCCAGAAGGTCTTGGATAGATGTGCTACAGACACTAAGGGAACATGGATGCAAGCCCAGACTACTATACCCAGCAAAGCTTGCATTCACCATCGATGGAGAAAACAAGATATTCCAGGACAAAACAGATTTAAACAATACATAGCCACAAATCCAGCCTTACAGAAAGTAATAGAAGAAAAATCCCAAACCAAAGAGTTCAACAATGCCCACAATAACTCAGACATCAAGCGACCCTTCACCAGCACAACTAGAAGACGGGAAACACACAAACTCTACTACAAAAAAAATGACCGGAGTTAACAACCAATGGTCATTAATATCACTTAATATCAATGGACTCAATTCACCTATAAAAAGGCACAGGCTAAGAGATTGGATACGAAAACAGGATCCAACATTTTGCTGTTTACAAGAAACACACCTAAACCACAAAGACAGACATCTACTCAGAGTAAAGGGTTAGGAATAGGTTTATCAAGCAAATGGACCTAAGAAACAAGCAGGTGTGGCCATACTAATTTCTAACAAAGTTGAATTCAGACTAAAATCAATCAGAAGAGATGGAAAGAGACACTTTATACTCATAACCAGAAAAATCCATCAGAATGAAGTCTCAATCCTGAATATCTATGCCCCTAATATAAAAGAACCCACTTATGTAAAAGAAACATTATTAGAACTCAAGGCAGCCATCAAAACACACACTAATAGAAGGAGACTTCAACATTCTTCTCTCACCAATGGACTGGTCAATCAGACAGAAACCTAACAGAGAATTAAAAGACATAATGGAGGTAGTGAACCAGATCGATTTAAGAGACATCTATAGAACGTTCCACCCAAATAGGAAAGAAAATACCTTCTTCTCTGCTGCTCATGGAAACTTCGAAAATTGAGTATATACTCAGTAACAAAGCAAACTTCCACAGTTACAAAAAGTATTAGTAACCACCTGGGTCTTATCAGATCACCATGGATTAAAATTATAAATCAGCAATAATACTAACCCAAGAAAGCCTACAAACTCATGGAAACTGAACAGTCAACTACTGAACCACACCTGGGTCAAGGAAGAAATAAAGAAAGAAATTAAAGTCTTCCTTGAATTTAATGAAAATAAAGACACAACATACTCAAACCTATGGGACACAATGAAAACAGTGCTAAGAGGAAAGTTCATAGCACTGAGTGCCCACTTAAAGAAAACAGAGAAAGTACTCATTGGAGACTTAACCGCACACCTGAAAGCTCTAGAAAAAAACAGAAGCAGACTCACCTAGGAGGAGTAGAAGACTAGAAATAATCAAGCTGAGGGCAGAAATCAACAAAATAGAAACACAAAAAACAATCCAAAGAATCAATGAAACAAAAAGGTGGTTCCTGGAGAAAATCAACAAGATTGACAAACCCCTATCCAATGTAATCAAACGGCAGAGAGAGAACACGCAAATTAACAAGATCAGAAATGAAAAGGGGGACATAACCACAGACATAGAGGAAATTCAGAGAATCATTAGATCTTACTACAAAAGCCTATATGCCACAAAATTGGAAAATGTAAAAGAAATGGACATTTTTTAAGATAAGTACCATATACCAAAGTTAAACCAGGACCAGGTGAACAATCTAAATAATCCTGTTAGTTGCGAAGAATTAGAAACTGTTATCCAAAACCTCCCTACCAAAAAGAGTCC
This sequence comes from Arvicola amphibius, assembly GCF_903992535.2. Lineage (NCBI taxonomy): Eukaryota > Metazoa > Chordata > Mammalia > Rodentia > Cricetidae > Arvicola > Arvicola amphibius. Next base: position 36,973,990 of record NC_052065.1, on the reverse strand, counting down.
AGGACCAGATGATTTCAATGCAGAATTCTACCAAAACTTCCAAGAAGACCTAATACCCATACTCCTTAAGGTATTTCATTATATAGAAAGAGAAGAGTCATTGCCAAATTCCTTTTATGAAGCTACAGTTACCCTGATACCTAAACCACACAAAGACTCAACCAAGAAAGGGAATTACAAGCCAATCTCACTCATGAACATTGATGCAAAAATTTTTCAATAAAATACTGGCAAACTGAATCCAAGAACAAATTAGAAAAATTATCCACTATGATCAAGTAGACTTCATCCCAGAGATGCAGGGCTGGTTCAACATATGAAAATCTATCAATGTAATCCATCATATAAATAAACTGAAGGAAAAAAACCATATGATCATCTCATTAGATGCAGAAAAAGCATTTGACAAAATTCAACACTCCTTTATGATAAAGGTCTTGGAAAGATTAGTGATACAAGGGTCATTCCTATACGTAATAAAGGCTATTTACAGCAAGCTGACAGCTAACATCAAATTAAAATGAGAGAAACTCAAGACAATCCCACTAAATTCAGGAACACGACACGGCTCTCCACTTTCTCCCTATCTCTTCAATATAGTGCTTAAAGTTCTATCAATAGCAATAAGATGACATAAGTGGATCCAGGGGATTCAAATTGGAAAGGAAGAAGTTAAACTTTCATTATTCACAGATGATATGATAGTGTACATAAGCAACCCCAAAAACCACCAAAGAACTCCTACAGCTGATAAACTCCTTTAATAATGTGGCAGGATACAAGATAAACTCTCAAAACTCAGTTGCCCTCCTATACACAAAGGATAAGGAAGCAGAGAGGGAAATCAGAGAAGTATCACCATTCATGATAGCCACAAATAGCATAAAATATCTTGGGGTAACTCTAACCAAGGAAGTGAAGGGTTTATTTCACAAAACTTTAAGTCTTTGAAGAAAGAAATTGAAGAGGTTACCAGAAAATGGAAGGATCTCCCTTGCTCATGGATTGGGAGGATCAACATAGTAAAAATGGCAATTCTACCAAAAGCAATCTATAGATTCAATGCAATCCCCATCAAGGTCCTATCAAAATTCTTCACAGATATTGAGAGGACAATAATCAACTTTATATGGACAAACAAGAAACCCAGGATAGCCAAAACAATCTTATACAATAAAGTAAATTCTGGAGGCATTACCATCCCTGACTACAAACTCTATTACAGAGCTACAGTACTGAAAACAGCTTGGTATTGGCAAAAAAAAAAAAAAAAAAAAAAAACAGAGAAGTCAACCAATGGAATCGAATAGAAGACCTGGATCTTAACCCACAAACCTATGAATACCTGATTTTTGATAAAGGAGCTAAAAGTACACAATGGAAGAAAGAGGGCATCTTCAACAAATGGTCCTGGCATAACTGGATGTCAACCTGTAGAAGAATGAAAGTAGATCCATATCTATCACCATGCACAAAACTCAAGTCCAAATGGATTTTAAAGACCTCAATATCAATCTGAACACACTGAATCTCATAGAGGATAAAGTGGGAAGTACTCTACAACATATGGGCACAGGAGACTGCTTCCTATGTATAAACCCAGCAGCACAGACATTAGGAGCAACATTGAATAAATGGGACCTCCTGAAGCTGAGCACCTTCTGTAAAGCAAAGGACAGTGTCACTAAGACAAAAAGACAGCCTACAGACTGGGAAAAGATCTTCACCAACCCGGCAACTGACAAAGGTCTTATCTCCAAAATATATAAGGAACACAAGAGACTAGACTTTAAAATGCTAATTAACCCAATTAAAAAATGGGGCGCTGAACTGAACAGATAATTCTCAACAGAAGACGTTCAAATGGCCAAAAGACATGCTCAACCTTATTAGCGATGAGAGAAATGCAAATCAAAACAACTTTGAGATACCATTTTACACCTGTCAGATTGGTTAAAATCAAAAACACCAATGATAGATAGGTTGTAGAGAAAGGGGTACACTCATCCATTGCTGGTGGGAATGCAAACTTGTGCAACCACTTTGGAAAGTAGTGTGGTGGTTTCTCAGGAAATTCGGGATCAACCTATTCCAACCCCCAGCAATTCCACTCTTGGGAATATACCCAAGAGATGCCCTATCATATTACAAAAGCATTTGGTCAACTATGTTTATAGTATTATTATTTGTAATAGCCAGAACCTGGAAACAACCTAGATGCCCTTCAATGGAAGAATGGATGAATAAACTGTGAAATATATACATATTAGAGTACTACTCAGCAATAAAAAAACAATGACATCTTGAATGTTGCATGCAAATGGATGGAAATAGAAAACACTATTCTGAGTGAGGTAACCCAGACCCGAAAAGATGAACATGGGATGTACCCACTCATAATTGGTTTCTACCCATAAATAAAAGACATCGAGCCTGTAATTCATGATCTTAGACAAGATAAATAAGAAAGTGAACACAAAGCAAAACAGATAGTTATCCTCCTGGATATTGGAAGTAGTCAAGATTGCTGGGCAAAAATTGGGAACTTGGAGGAGGGGTGGGATGGCGTAAGGGGTGATGGGGAGGGAATAGTGTAAAGGGGAAGATTGGTAGAGGTTGGGTGAATGGGATGCTTAGGATACAGGAAGGGTGGATATGGGAGCAGGGAAGCATATATCTTAATTAAGGGAGCCATTTTAGGGTTGTCAAGAGACTTGACTCTAGAGGGGTTCCCAGGTATCCAGGGAGATGCCCCAGCTAGTTCCTTGGGCAGCTGAGGAGAGGGAGCCGGAAAAGGCCAGATCCTATAGTCATACTGATGAATATCTTGCATATCACCATAGAACCTTTATCTGGGGATGAATGGAAATAGAGTCAGAGGCCCACATTGGTGCACCAGTCTGAGCACCCAAGGTCCAAATGAGGAGCAGAAGGAGGGAGAACATGAGCAAGTAAGTCAGTACCGTGAGGGGTGCACCCACCCACCGAGATGTTGGGGCTGATCTCATCGGAGCTCACCAAGGCCAGCTGGACTGAGAGTGAAAAAGTATGGAATAAAACCAGACTCCCTGAATATGGCGGACAATGAGGGCTTCTGAGAATCCAAGGAAAATGGCATTGGATTTTGATCCTACTACACATACTGGCTTTGGGGTGGCCTAGCCTGTTTGGATGCTCACCTTCCTAGACCTGGACAGATGGGGGAGGAACTTGGACTTCCCAGAGAGCAGGGAACCCTTACTGCTCTTTGGACAGGAGAGGGGGGATTGGAAGGGGTGGAGGAGGTAAATGGGAGGTAGGGAGGAGGCAGAAATTTTTAATAAACTAAAAATAATAAATAATAATAAAAAGGAAAAGAAAAACGTTTGAGTCTGGTTGTCTAGGGGAAAACATAGGCTGCTTCTGAAGCTCAGAATCCCAACTATTGCTCTTTGCTTCTAATGCTGAAGAGGAATCATTTAATGTTAAGTTATTTAAGTTGTTTCTGATAGATTAGGTTTCTCTTTTGTTGTTGTTGTTGTTCACACAACAAATTAAAGCCTTGTATTGTTTCCATGCAAAGTGGCTGCATTGTAGTATAATTCTGACACCAGCTTCCTGGATCACAGTTCACAGTATTAAAATATCAACCTTTCACAAGACTCTCCTCTTTCAAAACCAAACAATATATGTTGAGATATGAGAGGCCACTCCTATGCTAAACAACTGGCCACAATTTCAAGAATTCAATACATGATTTTGATATTATATTATTATGTTTTTAAAGGTGTGTGCATAAAATTTACAGAGAATAACTGGGTTCTGTATGCAGAGACTGCTTGTTTACTTTCTAACTTCTCAGACCTGACTAATCACACAAACTATATTAATTACAACACTGTTTGGTCAATGACTGTAGTGTATTCCTAACTAACTCTTACATCTTAAATTAGCCCATTTCTAGCAATCTGTGTATTGGTATCAGGTTGTCGCCTACTGGTAATGTTCCTAAGGTTCCAGTGTGTCCTTCTCCTTCTGCAGCTACATGGCGTCTCTTTGACTCAGCGCTCTCTCTCTCTCTCTCTCTCTCTCTCTCTCTCTCTCTCTCTCTCTCTCTCTCTCTCTCTCTCTCTCTCTCTCTCCTGATTTCCCTCCTGGCTTTGCTCTGCTAAGCCATTGGCTGAAACAGCTTTGCTCATTAACCAATGGTAATAAAACTGACTCATATATTACAGAGGGAAATGGCACATTAGGTCTCAAATCGAATAGCCTTAAGTTGAAGAGCAGGATGCATTCATTTTCAGAGCTGATGATCTTAACTCATGACATTTTCATTTGGTAAAGCACTTTTGTGTAGCAACTAGTAATAGAAAATATGAAGATATAAGTTTCTAATTGGCTTTTTTCCTTCCTCTATCATGTGCCTTCCATATCGTAGTATTTTATTTTACTGTATCTTCTAATTTGTTCATAAGGTTTGGACTACAGATCAATTGTTCCTAATTTGAAAATTAGTTTATGTATTTGGAAATGTGGGTAGTAAGAGAAACCATCATTACTTTAGGAAGAATTGAGTGACTTCTGTTCTTCTAAACCCAAATTGACTTTACAGCTTTAAATGTAAAAAGGAGCTGATGAGGAGCAGAAGGAGGGAGAACATGAGAAAGAAAGTCAGAACTGTGAGGGGTGCGTTCACTCACTGAGATGGAGGGACAGAACTAACGGGAGATCACCAAGTCCAGTTGAAATGGGACTGATAGAACATTCGACCAAACCGGACTCTCTGAAAGTGGCTGACAGTGGAGGCTGACTGAGAAGCCAAGGACAATGGCGATGGGCTTGGTCTCTACGACAAGGACGGGCTCTGTGTGAGCCTTGTCTGTTTGGTTGCTCACCTTCCTGGACCTGGGGGGATTTGGGAGGACCTTGGACTTAACATAGTGTAGGGAACCCTGATGGCTCTTTGGCCTGGAGAGGGAAGGAGTGGGGGTATGGTTGGAGGGGAGGGGAGGGAAGAGGGAGGAGAAAGGGAGGAGATGGAAATTTTTAATAAATAAGCATAGCAGTCTCCTCAGTATGAAAAAAAATGTAAAAATAAAATCCCTATTTAAGTAAATGGTATTCATTTATTAAACAGCAAGGTGTTACATTGAAGGTACTGAGGATCAATTAGTAATAGAGACAGACAAGGCTTTTAATCTCATGGAATTTTTATTTTAATGGTTCCTTGAGAATGTCTATGATTTCAGATTAGAAAATTAACTCTCTGTGATTGCAAACACTAAAATTTAAATTGTTGTACATGACATATATGTTTTTAAAAGTCAGGTGACCAAACTATTTCTCAAGTACAAATTAAAATGAAATTGATGGCAGTTTTGTTGGGGGGGTGGAAATTCACTTGAAATTAGCAATCAATCAATTTACTCAAGATTCTTAGCCAACTTACTTGAAATGGCACTCATGAGAGTTAAATCTTGCAAAAGCTAGCTGGACAGCGGTTGTGCATGCCTTTGATCCCAGCACTCGAGAGGCAGAGGTGGGCAGATCTCTGTGAGTTCAAGGCCAGCCTGGTCTAAAAGAGTTAGTTACAGGAAAGGATCCAAGGCTACAGAGAAACCCTGTTTCAATGCAAACAAACAAAGCCTAAACAAAATATATCTAGCAAAAACTATTTGGTTCCAAATTCATGATATTAACTCCATCATGTGTTTCTTTATTTGGTGTTACTTCTTTTTTTTTTTCCTAACTTTTTTTTTCTCATTTTTTTATTCAAGATTTCCATCTCCTCCCCCTTCCCTCCCCTCCCTTCCACCCATAGCCCCACTCCATCCCTCTCCAAAGACAAAGAGCCATCAGGGTCCCCTTCACTGTGTTAAGTCCAAGGTCCTCCCAGCTCCCCCTAAGTCCAGGAAGGTGAGCAACCAAACTGACAAGGCTCACAGTGAGCCCGTCCATGCTGTAGGGTTCATGTTCATTGCCATTGTCCTTGGTTTCTCAGTCCTCCTCCACCGTCAGCCACATTCAGAGAGTCCGGTTTGGTTCCCTGTTCCATCAGAACCATTCCGACTGGACTTGGTGGTCTCCCGTTAGATCTGTCAAACCCTCTCAATGGGTAAAAGCACTCCTCGCGGTCCTGGCTTCCTTGCTCATGATCTCCCTCCTTTTGCTCCTCATCAGGACCTTGAGAGCTCAGTCTGGTGCTCCTATGTGGGGCTCTGTCATTTTCTCCATCCAATGCCAGGTGAAGGTTCTATGGTGATATGCAAGATATTCATGAGTATGACAATAGGATCTGGACTTTTCTGGCACCCTCTCCTCAGCTGCCCTAGGAACTAGCTGGGGACGTCTTCCTGGACACCTGGGAACCCCTCTAGAGTCAAGTCTCTGCCAACCCTAGAATGGCTCCCTTAACTAAGATATATAGTTCCTTATTCCCATATCCACCCTTCTTATACCCCAACCATCCTATTCCCCCAAGCTCTTCCCATCCTCCACTTCACCCTTTTCTCTCCCCATCCCCCCATCCCACCCCACCCCCATGTTCCCATTTTTTTGTCCAGCAATCTTGTCTACTTCCAATAACCAGGAGGATAACTATATGTTTTTCTTTGGGTTCACCTTCTTATATAGCTTCTCTAGGATTTTTTACGAATTATAGGCTCGATGTCATTTATTTATGGCTAGAAACCAATTATGAGTGAGTACATCCCAAGTTCCTCTTTTTGGGCCTGGGTTACCTCGCTCAGGATGGTGTTTTCTATTTCCATCCATTTGCATGCAAAATTCAAGATGTCATTGTTTTTTACCGCCGAGTGGTACTCTAATATGTATATATTCCACACTTTCTTCATCCATTCTTCCACTGAAGGGCATTTGGTTGTTTCCAGGTTCTGGCTATTACAAATAATGCTGCTATAAACATAGTTGAACAAATGCTTTTGTAGTATGACTGGGCATCTCTTGGGTAAATTCCCAATAGTGGGATTGCTGGGTCCTGGGGTAGGTTGATCCCAAATTTCCTGAGAAACCTCCACATTGCTTTCCAAAGTGGTTGCACAAGTTTGCATTCCCACCAGCAATGGATGAGTGTACCCCTTACTCCACATCCTCTCCAGCAAAGGCTATCATTGGTGTTTTTGATTTTAGCCATTCTGACAGGTGTAAGATGGTATCTCAATGTTGTTTTGATTTTCATTTCCCTGATTGCTAAGGAGGTTGAGCATGCCCTTAAGTGTCTTTTGGCCATTTGGACTTCTTCTGTTGAGAATTCTCTGTTCAGTTCGGTGCCCCATTTTTTAATTGGGTTAATTAGCATTTTAAAGTCTAGTCTCTTGAGTTCCTTATATATTTTGGAGATCAGGCCTCTGTCTGTTGCGGGGTTGGTGAAGATCTTTTCCCAGTCAGTAGGCTGCCTTTTTGTCTTAGTGACAGTGTCCTTTGCTTTACAGAAGGTGCTCAGCTTCAGGAGGTCCCATTTATTCAATGTTGCCCTTAATGTCTGTGCTGCTGGGGCTATACGTAGGAAGCGGTCTCCTGTGCCCACATGTTGTAGAGTACTTCCCACTTTCTACTCTAATAGGTTCAGTGTGTTCAGATTGATATTGAGGTCTTTAATCCATTTGGACTTGAGTTTTGTGCATGGTGATAGACACGGATCTACCTTCATTCTTCTACAGGTTGACATCCAGTTATGCCAGCACCATTTGTTGAAGATGCTTTCTTTCTTCCATTGTGTGCTTTTAGATCCTTTATCAAAAATCAGGTGTTCATAGATTTGTGGGTTAATATCTGGGTCTTCTATTCGATTCCATTGGTCGACTTCTCTATTGTTATGCCAATACCAAGCTGTTTTCAATACTCTAGCTCTGTAATAGGGTTTGAAGTCAGGGATGGTAATGCCTCCAGAAGTTCCTTTATTGTATAAGATTGTTTTGGCTATCCTGGGTTTCTTGTTCTTCCATATAAAGGTGATTATTGTCCTCTCAAGATCTGTGAAGAATTTTGATGGGATCTTTAAGGGGATTGCATTAAATCTATAGATTGCCTTTGGTAGTATTGCCATCTTTACTATGTTGATCCTCCCAATCCAAGAGCAAGGGAGATCCTTCCATTTTCTGGTGTCCTCCTCAATTTCTTTCTTCAAAGACTTAAAGTTCTTGTCAAATAGGTCTTTCACTTCCTTGGTTAGAGTTACCCCAAGATATTTTATGCTATTTGTGGCTATCGTGAATGGTGACACTTCTCTGATTTCTTTCTCTGCTTCCATATCCTTTGTATATAGGGGGGCGACTGATTTTTTGGAGTTGATCTTGTATCCTGCCACGCTACTAAAGGAGTTTATCAGCTGTAGGAGTTCTTTGGTGGAGTTTTTCGGGTCGCTTATGAACACTATCATATCATCAGCAAATAATGAAAGTTTAACTTCTTCCTTTCCAATTTGAATCCCCTTGATCCCCTTGTTTTGTCTTATTGCTATTGCTAGAACTTCAAGTAGTATATTGAAGAGATAAGGAGAGAGTGGACAGCCTTGTCGCGTTCCTGAATTTAGTGGTATGGCCTTGAGTTTCTCTCCATTTAATTTGATGTTAGCTGTCGGCTTGCTGTAAATAGCCTTTATTATATTTAGGAATGACCCCTGCATCTCTAATCTCTCCAAGACCTTTATAATAAAGGGGTGCTGAATTTTGTCAAATGCTTTTTCTGCATCTAATGAGATGATCATATGGTTTTTATCCTTCAGTTTATTTATATGATGGATTACATTGATAGATTTTCATATGTTGAACCAGCCCTGCATCTCTGGGATGGAGCCTACTTGATCATAGTGGATAATTTTTCTAATGTGTTCTTGGATTCTGTTTGCCAGTATTTTATTGAGAATTTTTGCATCGATGTCCATAAGTGAGATTGGCCTGTAGTTCTCTTTCTTGGTTGAGTCTTTGTGTGGTTTAGATATCAGGGTAACTGTAGCTTCATAAAAGGAATTTGACAATGACTGTTCTGTTTCTATATTATTAAATACTTTAAGGAGTATAGGTATTAGGTCTTCTTGGAAGTTCTGGTAGAATTCTGCATTGAACCCATCAGGTCCTGGGCTCTTTTTGGTAGGGAGGTTTCTGATAACAGTTTCTAATTCTTCCCGACTAACAGGACTATTTAGAGCATTTACCTGGTCCTGGTTTAACTTTGGTATATGGTACTTGTCTAAAAAGGTGTCCATTTCTTTTACATTTTCCAATTTTGTGGCATACAGGCTTTTGTAGTAAGATCTAATGATTCTCTGAATTTCCTCTGTGTCTGTGGTTATGTCCCCCTTTTAATTTCGAATCTTATTAATTTGTTTGTTCTCTCTATGCCGTTTGATTTGTTTGGCTAGGGGTTTGTCAATCTTGTTGATTTTCTCCAAGAACCAGCTTTTTGTTTCATTGATCCTTTGGATTGTTTTCTGTGTTTCTATTTTGTTGATTTCAGCCCTCAGTTTGATAATTTCCAGTCTTCTACTCCTCCTAGGTGAGTCTGCTTCTTTCTTTTCTAGAGCTTTCAGGTGTGCTGTTAAGTCTCCAATGTGTGCTTTCTCTGTTTTCTTAAGTGGTCACTTAGTGCTATGAATTTTCCTCTTAGCACTGCTTTCCTAGTGTCCCATAGGTTTGAGTATGTTGTATCTTTATTTTCATTAAATTCAAGAAAGACTTTAATTTCTTTCTTTATTTCTTCCTTGATCCAGGTGTGGTTCAGTAGTTGACTGTTCAGTTTCCATTAGTTTGTAGGCTTTCTGGGGGTAGCATTGTTGTTGCATTCTAATTTTAATCCATGGTGATTTGATAAGATGCAGGTGGTTACTAATATGTTTTTGTAACTGTGGAAGTTTGCTTTGTTACCGAGTATGTGGTCAATTTTCGAAAAGGTTCCATGAGCCGCAGAGAAGAATATATATTCTTTCCTGTTTGGTTGGAATGTTCTATAGATATCTGTTAAGTCCATTTGGTTCATTATCTCTCTTAAGTCTCTTAATTCTCTGTTAGGTTTCTGTCGAATTGACCTGTCCATTGGTGAAAGAGGAGTGTTGAAGTCTCCCACTATCAGTGTGTTTGGTTTGATGGCTGCCTTGAGTTGTAGTAATGTTTCTTTTATATAAGTGGGTGCTTTTGTATTAGGGGCATAGATATTCAGGATTGAGACTTCATTCTGATAGATTTTTCCTGTAATGAGTATAAAGTGTCCCTTTCCATCTCTTCTGATTGATTTTAGTTTGAAGTCAACTTTGTTAGAAATTAGTATGGCCACACCTGCTTGTTTCTTAGGTCCATTTGATTGAAAAACCTTTTCCCAACCCTTTACTCTGAGTAGGTGTCTGTCTTTGTGGTTGAGGTGTGTTGTAAACAGCAGAATGTTGGATCCTGTTTTCGTATCCAATCTCTTAGCCTGTGCCTTTTTATAGGTGAATTGAGTCCATTGATATTAAGCGATATTAATGACCTGTGGGTGTTAATTCCGGTTGTCATTTTTTATTTGGTAGTAGAGATTGTGTGTTTCCTTTCTTTGCGATGTGCTTGTGAAGGGTCGCTAGATGTCTGAGTTATTTTGGGCAATGCTGGACTCCTTTGTTTGTGAATTTCCTTCTATTACTTTCTGTAAGGCTGGATTTGTGGCTATGTATTTTTTAAATTTGTTTTTATCCTGGAATATTTTGTTTTCTCCATTTATAGTGAATGAAAGCTTGGCTGGGTATAGTAATCTGGGCTTGCATCCATGGTCTCTTAGTTTCTGCAAAACATCTATCCAGGACCTTCTGGCTTTCATGGTTTCCATAGAGAAGTCAGGTGTTAGTCTGATAGGTTTACCTTTATATGTTACTTGACCATTTTCCTTTGCAGCTCTTAATATTCTTTCTTTATTCTGTATGTTTTGGGTTTTGATTACAATATGGCGAGGGGATGTTTTTTTTTTTTGATCCAGTCTATTTGGTGTTCTGTAAGCTCCTTGAACCTTAATAGGAATATCTTTCTTTAGGTTTGGGAAGTTTTCTTCTATAATTTTATTAAATATATTTTCTGGACCATTGAGCTGTATTTCTTCTCCTTCTTCTATGCCTATTATTCTTAGGTTTGGTCTTTTTATTGTGTCCCAGATATCCTGAATGTTTTGTGATGAGAATTTGTTGGATTTGCTGTTTTCTTTGATCAGTGCATTTATTTTCTCTATGGTATCTTCAGAATCTGAGATTCTTTCTTCTATCTCTTGTATTCTGTTGGTTATGCTTGTTTCTGTAGTCTCTGTTCATTTACATAGATTTTCCATATCTGGCTGGCCCTCGGGTTGTGTTTTCTTCCTTGCCTCCATTTCAGTTTTCAAGTCTTGCACTGTTTCCCTTATCTGTTTGATTGTTTTTTCATGGTTTCCTAGGATATCATTTACGGATTTACTCAATTCTTCAAACTTTTTGTTATTCTTCTCGTCCATTTCCTTAAGGGAGTTTTTTACCTCCTGTTTAAGGGACTCTATTACTTTCATAAAGTCAATTTTTTCTACTTCTTCTTGATTAGCGTGTTCAAGTCCTCCTGTTATAACTTCGTTGGGTTCTGGTGCTTTCATGTTGTTTTTCTAATTGTTGGAGGAATTCTTTCATTGGCGCTTGCCCATTTCTTCCTCTGAATAATCCCCTTTGGGTCTTCTATTAGAAGTTCAATTCCCCCCAATGAATTCAATTAACTCACCCCAATGAATGATGGATCCTCTGGCAGACTGTCAGGTCTCCTTGCAGGCCAAGCAGCTAGCTAACAAAGGGCCTGCCTTGCTGGAGGCAGGCTAATGAAGGAGGGGACCTCCCACCGGCCTGGGTGCACTCAATTCCAGGTCCCAGGAGCCCAAACAGGCTGAGCTGTGGGATTTTGTGGCCCCAAAGACGGGAGGATGAGGCGGGGTAGGGGGTTCAGGGTGCAAGCTGGGAAGGGACAAGAAGAGAGAGGCAGTATTCGGGGAGAATAACCCCTGCAGGAAGAGCAGGGAGTGTGCGGGTAGGGGGGAGAATTGGGGAAAGTCGGTGGTCCCTCTCCGGGCAGCTGCCCGGTTCAGGCACTCACTCCTCACTCACCCCAATGAATGACGGATTCTCTGGCAGACTGTCAGGTCTCCTTGCAGGTTGGTGTTTCTTCTATAGAGAACTTCCAACATCATTTCAAAGACCCCATGATCTTTGAGAAAGAATTTTTGTTCTGTCTTTGACTTTTTTATCTTGCTTTTTTGTGATTTATACACTTAACGTGCTCTATATTTGACTGTCACATTGTTTAATAGAAATACTTTTACAAAATACATCTTCAGTAATTTGTGACATTTTTAAGTTTATATATTAAGTTGTTTTGAAAAGGTTAGTTTGAGATTTATTTCACATTTTTCAAAGTATATGTAGTGTGTGTGTTTGTGGTTAGGTATATGTACAAGTATGGGTACATGATTGTAGGTGTGTAGGGAGTCCAGAAAAACATGGGTCCCCTGAAGCTGGAATAACAGATGATTGTGAGCTGCATAAAGTAGGTGCTAGGAACCAAACTCAGGTCCTCTGCAAGGGCAATACTCATCTTCAGTGCTGAACTACTGTTCCCATGCTCCTTTAGATAGGTTCCTTCTTCCCAAGTACTGGGAATACAGGTATATGCCATGGAACCAAGTTTTTGTATATTAAATGGAAAATATCAGAAACAAAATTATATTTCTTTTTCAATGTATGCGGTGGGACAATGGTTTTACCTATAAATATTTGTTACTTGTACTTGTTTAATAAAATGCTATTTGGCCAGTAGCCAGGCAGGAAGTATAGGCAGGATGACCATGCAGGAAGTAGAGGTGGGGCAATGAGAACAGGAGAATTCTGGGAAGAAGAAAGATTCAGTTTGCAGTCATCATCCAGACATAGAGGAAGCAAGATATGACTGCCTCACCAAAAAAGGTACCAAGCCACGTGGCTAACACAGACAAGTATTAGGGGCTAATATAAGATACAAGAGTTAATAAAAAGCCTGAGCTAATAGGCCTATCAGTCTATAATTAATGTAGGACTCTGTGTGTTTATTTGGGACTAAATGAATATGGGTCCTGGTAGGACAGAAAACTCAGTCAACAAATGTAATTGTCTATATTTATTTTACTAATTTTGAAAACTCTTATACATGAGTTCTGTATTCATATCATTTTTACCTCATGTTTTCCCCTTCAACTCCTCCTAGGACCTGTCTGTCTCTATTTCATAACCTTTAATAATCATTTGTATATTTATATATGTACTTATAAAATTTCAAACTGTTGAGTTCATTTAGTGTCATCCTTTTCCTACAATAAAGTCTTAAGGAACATCTAGAAGAGGGGACAGTCAGATTTTATGAGTGAAGGGATTGGAATGTCTATTACAAGAAAGTATCTTCTATATATGACAGGGAATTGCACACAAGAAATCTTAACAGTATGGTTTCTGAAACAAGACTTAAACAATGACAATACTAGTTGACATTATAATATGGATGGAAGACATCTCATAAGGCCACAACTTTAGATGAAGAACTACTGTTGGGCAAGGCTGCTCATTTGTTTCCTGGCTGCCCAAACTCCCAAAATAATGACACAGAAACTATATTAATTGTAATACTGTTTGTCCAATAGCTTAAGCATCCTTCTGGTTTACTCTTATATCTTAAATTAACCCATTTCTATTATTTTATATTTTACCACAAGACTCATGGCCTATGGGCAAAGTTCCAGCTGGCCACTCCATGGCTTCTCCTGATTTTGCCCTTTGTACCCCAGCATTCAGTTTAGTTTTTCAGCCTATCTACTATAAAGCAGCTTTATTCATGAACCAATAAGAGCAACACATATACAGAAAGATTTCCCACACAAAAGTAGAGGTAATTAATAGCTGCTAAGAAAGAAGAATGAGCCTTACCCAGAGTTAAACTTTCCTGATAGGTTATCCAATCCCAAATGATCATCTCAATATTTTAATAGGTATCATGATAAAGGCAAAAATTTAGTTCAGTGAAGGGTAAGAGTATGTTTTGAGTTGTGGGATGAATACTTGTAGGGGCGAGGTCGATTAATAAATAACCAGACCAGCTCTATTCAAAAGATTTTAATAATTGATGGAAAACTTACACGACCAAAGATCCTGTGAAAGCCAGGAGTGCAGGAAACCAAAGAGGAAGTGGGAAGTGCACCTGCAAAATTTATAAGTAAATCTTAGCCTTATGGGGACACACCCCACAAACAGAATGTGATTGGCTGAGCTTCCCCATCAAATACTGAATGACAGTTTCAAACTATTGTCAAATCCCTTGACATGATCACATGATCTCTCATATATATATATATATATATATATATATATATATATACATACATATATACATATATATGTATATATGTGTACACACAGTTACACAGTATCTATATTCCAGATATCTGATTTTGAAGTAGATTATTGGCTTGTTTTTGACCTATGGAATGTGGATAGAAATGACAGTATGCTAGTTCCGGTCTAGAAAAAACAAGTCCTCACAAGGTTTCCAGTTGCCCAGTATGCCCATGGGAATTTCACCATGCACTAGATGTTCAGCCTTGCTCTTGAATGAAATATGTGACATAGAGCTGAGCCAAAACCACTAAATGTTGTGATAGCATTTAATGATTGCAAGGAAATGTTTTGATTCATTTCAGAGTTCTTTAATTCAACTTAAACTCTTATCAGAGACTTACATTCAACAACATGCTATAATAATGAACAATTTCTTTCTTTCTCCAATCTTTTTATTACTTACAGAGAATTAAACCTTAGAGATTACTCAGGGCTAAGAAGTTAGGACAAGTTCAACTTAATGACAGTCCCAGGCATATTTGTATCTAACGAGAAAAGCAGCCTCATTCTTTCAGTTATTAGTAGTTTTCTAGCAAGATGATCTTTTGTGTTCATGCATTTTCTAATGTTATTCTCAATTAAAAAAACATCCAATATACTGTTTGTTTATTATATATGTGAGTGTTGATTTTCCATCTATATCAAGAAACACTTATTGAACATTTGCAATCTCTAATCAAGAATACATACTCTATTGGGTACAGTTAAGATTTTAATCTATGTTTAAAAATTTCAGCTCCAGTGTTGCCTTCCAACTGTCTTTAATTCTGATTGGCATCCTGTGTCTTATTAATTATGAAAATCTAAAAAATTATTTTATTTTCTTGTTTTTTGAATATTTTAATTTAAATATTATAAATATTGCCTTTGCATGGAATGTATCCATTAGAGGGTGCTTATGTTTAGTATTATGGCTAGAGCTTGTATTTAGTCAGATATGAATGATGTTTCTGAATAGTGTCTTCTATCTATTAAATAGAGATCTGAGGCTGTTAAAATGTGTGGATATAATTTTATGTAATTTTTATGATGTGGTATATGATGCAGAATTGTGTCTATGAATTATAGTGAACAACTAATAGGGACATTCCTGGGAAAAAACGTTTCAATTTTTTGCTTCTCTTTATAAATATTGGTAACCTCTAATAGTAAGAAATTAAAAAACACAATTAACCATTATTTACTAAAACAACATAATATTTGAATGTAATCAAACTGATTTAGTTCAAGTACTATTACACACACACACACATGCACATGCACACATATTTGTCAAAGACAAACAAAACTGGAGAATTGTTAAGTGGTCAATACAAACGTTTTAAATAATAATTAGAGCAGTAAAAGAAGTTTCTGTTCTTTTGTGCTTAACTATACTGAACTAAAAGGCAGGTGACTTTTTGAAAGCTTAATTGTACTAAATTAAACTAAAAGTTATTGAAATATATTGGGGTGGGTACATGTAACTGGGTTAACTGGCTTACTATACAAAGTAGAAACTAAATGCATTTGGTGATAGTAGAAAATGTTATAACTTGGAGTAAGTTGCCCACTGACTTTATAATCTCATTGAGGATAGAGCTCAAGAGAGAGAGTCATCTCCTATAGGGATTAAGAGACAGCTTTCAGATCCATAAGAAATTCATTTTAGAGAATGGATGATTTATAGTTCTAAGTGGGCAGTTAAAGATACATCATTGTGAATTTTTTCTAAGATAGAGTTCAGAAACTTACCTGCAGGTCTTCTGACTTCATATACAAAAACAAAATCCCTAACTCTCATGGAATCACTGAACTTTCTTAGAGAAACATTTTAAGGAATTGGGAGTCATCTTAAAAACACATCTTTAAGTTTCTAAAAACCATACTAGAGAATTTGTCAAACTTTAAGTGTGATGTTTTATGTTTAGTCTTTTTTAGGGAAAAGTAAATTTCAAAGATGTAAGTTGCATTTGAATTTTGTACAAGAACATTTAATTTATATATACATATATTTACCTCGATAAAATTATTCATAGCACTCAAAAAATAAGCATTGGCTGTTCTGTCATTTGTAAACTCTATATTTTTTCTTTTTTATATTTATTGAGCTCTACATTTTTCCCTGCTCCCCTCCTTCCTTTAGCCCTCCCCCAAGGTCCACATGTTCCCAATTTACTCAGGAGATCTTGTCTTTTTCTACTTTCTACTTCCCATGTAGATTAGATCTATGTAAGTCTCTTTTAGTGTCCTCATTGCTATGTAAGTTCTCTGGGATTGCGGTTTGTAGGCTGGCTTCTTTTGCTTTATGTTTAAAAACCACCTATGAGTGAGTACAAGTGATAATTGTCTTTCTGTGTCTGGGTTACCTCACTCAAGATAATGTTTTCTAGCTCTATCAATTTTCCTTCAAAATTCAAGCTGTTGTTATTTTTTCCTGCTGTGTAGTACTCCACTGTATAAATCTACTACATTTTCCTTATCCATTCTTCGGTCTAGGGGCATTTAGGTTGTTTACAGGTTCTGGCTATGACAAAAAAGCTGCTATGAACATAATTGAGCACATGCCCTCGTGGCATGATTGAGCATCCTTCGGATATATGCCCAAAAGTGGTATTACTGGGTCTTGAGGAAGGTTATTTACTAATCTTCTGAGAAATCGCCACACTGACATCAAAAGGGGTTGTACCAGCTTGCATTCCCATCAGCAATAAGGAAGTGTTCCTTTTTCTCCACAACCTATCCAGCATAAGTTGTCATCAGTGTTTTTAATCTTGGGCATTCTTACAAGTGTAAGATGGAATCTCATAGTTGTTTCAATTTGCATTTCTCTGATGACTAAAGATGTTGAACATTTCCTTAAGTGTCTTTCAGCAATTTTAGATCCATCTGTTGAACTCTATATCTTTTACAAATACATAATACCAAGTTTGCATAGAACATGAAAATAGACTTGGTGAAAGAATGGGTATAATGGTAAGGGAAAGAGAAGTAAAGGAATTCTGTGGATGAAGAATGTGATGTAGGGATTGGATAGAGGGCTCAGAGGTTAAGAGCGATGACCACTCTTTCAGAGGTCTTGAGTTCATTCCCCCAAAACCACGTGATGGCTCACAACCATCTATGATGAGACCTGCTTACCGTCTAGTGTGCATGTATATATGTAGGCATAATACAGTATACATAACTAATACATAAGTTAAAAATGTTCCAGGATACCTTTAAAAGAAAATTTGATATATTAATAAGGAAGATTATTAGAATGAGTTAAAATTTTACTGCACTTGTAGCTATGCATAAATGCTGTGGGTTTTCTGTAATCTTGCTTACTTTCTGCCTCAGCTAAACCACCTATTTCCTCACCTTGAGAAAAAGACAGTTCAAAAATAACTGTTTTAATCTCATCATTTTTGCTTCTATAAACATGCATGCTCATAGATCTTAGTTATGTAGGCTAAAATTCAAACCCTTAATACACTAATAACAAAGAGAACATATAGATGTTGTAAGTAACTATAGATTAGGGCCTAGTCTCTCTCTGCAGGACACTAGCTTGCTTGGTCCACTGATGGACTTGCCAAAATAATAAAGATGACTTCTCCAACTCTTAAAATGCATATTTGTTTCTCAAGTCTGATCTCTGCAACAGTATTTTACATAATGGTATTTTTATTTAACATACCATTATATATAATAAATATATGCCTGCCAAAACAAAATGAAACAAAGAAAGAAATCAGAATGATGGGCAGTTCCACAATATGGGAGTTGTCCTAATACTTGATAACCTTATTATCCAGGAATTCTTTTTATCAACCAAGTTTGGGAATCCCTGTCACACTTAGGTTCTTGGGATTGCAATCACAGATCAGATAAGTAAGAGGCTCAGACCAGTCAGAGCCTCAAAGTATGCTCAAAGACAGCTTGGGAACTTAGTAAGACACTGCCTCAAATTAAAATAAACACCTTTGTACATAGCTTAGTGTCAGAGTTCTTACTTAGCAAGAACAGGATCTAGGTTTAATCTTCAGTATGGAAAAATGTTAATTACATATTGCCTTTATTTTGCCATATTAAAAACAAGCAGGGATGGGAAAATGGATTCAGGTGGTAAAGTGACTATCAAGCAAGCTTGAAGATCTGAGTTTGGATCCATAGAGTCTACATAAAGACAGAAGTGGTATTGTGCATTTGTAATCCCAGAGCTTTTACAGGGGGTGGGACACAAGGTGCAAGTAAATGTGAGTATCCCACAAGGCTTCTGGAACAGCTAACCTGGCATAAGCAGTGGTGCACAACAGGACATCCTGTTTTAAAGAGGTTGAAGGTGATGACTAACAGTATAAGTTGTTACACACACAAACATCATATAAACACATTCTGATTTCTCAGAATGTAAAACAAGTAAACAAACATGTTGCGGGAGCTCCTTCTGCTCCTTCAGCCAATAGCTGCTGAGATACCAGCCCATTGGGGCATGGTTTCTCTTTTTAAAAATGCGGCCACTTCCCTCCACTCGCTCTCTGGCTTCTGGCTCCGCTTCTGACGACTAGGCTCCCTTCCTGATTGCGCAGAGGGCTGTTGTCTGGGACAGTGATCTGTAAGTTTTTTCCCCTTTAAATAAATAACCATTCTATTAATCATAATTCCAAACTGGTGTGGGATTGTTTGTGATTTACGCCATCATCTGGCGCCCAATGTTTGGTTTTAGGACCCCTCCTTTCCCCGCTCTGCTGCCTGCCGCCAGCGCTGCTTGGCGCGAGCCCTCCCTCCCTCAGCCTCGGCCTGTACCTTGTGCGTGGAGACAGCGTTTAATGTAAATTACACACAGTGGCTTTTCTTGCTGAAATTCTTTATATTTTCTCTTTACACGCCTCAGATTGACTCCAAGTCCCCACATACCCTATCATTTGCCTCCCCACGTGGATTTAAACTCCACAGTCCCGCACAGTCTCTGCCCGCCTGGCCTACTCTTTTCTGAGACGCTTTTAAATCTCCCTTGCAAGCTCAGCGCTTGGGTGGCGCAAACCAGCGTGCAGGAGGTTGCCGGAAAAAAAAAAACTGCAACCCCTCAGGGCGACTCTGTCACGTGGAGGCCATACACAGCTGCGGCTTCCAGGTTGCTCTTCTTTTCCCTTGGATTCTGGGTTTCTAGTTCTGTGTATGGAATTGATTTAATTACATTTTCTTTGTTGAGCAACTCGCATTTCCCAGTTTTTAACAAATACTAAGGCGGACACTGAAACAGGACCCCGTTTTAGTCAACTTTGCAGCGGTTCTAGTCGCGACTCTGCAACAGCACCACCGGCTGGATAATAGGTAATATGGCAGTTTTCGTTTCCAACGCAAATTTTACTGTTTTGTTTATTAATACATTGGACTACATCTTGCAAGGTTTATATGATTATGGGGATACCTTAATTTGCTTGTTACTAGGTTTCAGGTTTATTTTCCATATTCTATCATTAAGGAAGAATAAGGCACTCATAAGAACGATACAATCTCTACGGACTAATAATGAACAACTAGTAGAAAGGATTAAAATTATTGAAAATCAGAGGTTATCTGAACAAGTGGATACTATGATAGACAAAATTGACTCCATATTCAAGGGTACTAGGAAGTTACCTGAAAGGGTTCAGGCTGTTGAATTTGATGTTCAGACGTTATCACAAAGTTTTGATAAGGTAACAGACAGAATGTACCTCCAAGATGGGAATCTACATGATATACAAGAAAAGTTTAAAGAGGACATATTATATTTGAAGGAAAAAATTAAAACTTTGGAAACACAAGTACAGAATAAAGACCAAAAATTTGATACCTTAGTGAAATCACTAGAAACACATACAGGTCAGGAGATTCAGGATTTAAGAGAGATGATGATAAAAAGATTTGAAAAGATTGAAGAACTTATTGGAGCTGGTGAACAGAGTAAGGAGGCACAAGGACAGGATACAATGCCACCACCAGCTATTAGAACTGGCTTACCCAGGGTTTTAGCAACATACCCTGTAATTAATTCTGACAAAGCATCACCTTCCAAAGGCTCAAAGGGAGTCAAAGATGCTAGATGGAAGCCAATAGAACTGAATGATCTAAAAGAAATTAAGCAGACTGTTGTTAATTATGGCTTGCACTCTGCATTTGTTAAGGAAATGAAAAAGACTTGGGCCTCTAATGTCAGAGCTACCGCCCATGATTTCTCACAGTTAGTGTCTGCAGTTTTAGATGATGGACCTTCCTTGATGTTTGGAATTTATTTCAGAGAAGAATCCAAACATATGGAACAGCAAGGAAGAGCAAAAGGTGTGGAGGTTTCCCAAGATCAAATTCTTGGTGTAGGAGCATATGCTGATCCACAGGTCCAAGCTCTTTACGACAAAGAAGTATTATGTCTATGTCACCAAGCAGCCTTAAATGCTTGGAATAGGATACAAGATCCAGCGAAAACGGTCGAATCTTATACCAGGATTAGGCAGGGACAGAGAGAACCCTTTATTGACTTTTTGCAAAGATTAATTAAGGCTCTGGACATAGGGGTAACAGACCCAGAAGCTAGACGAATACTTCTTGAATCTCTAGCTTTTGAAAATGTAAATATAGATTGCAAAAAGATAATTGGGCCTTTAAAGTCTAGATCAGCACCTATGGATGAATGGATTCAGCATACGATGAATGTTGAGACGTTTAACTATAATGATGAATCTTGGGTAGGAGAAGCAATTTCCAAAGCAATGAGGAGACATCAAACTGCCAGGTGTTTTAATTGTGGTAAATTAGGGCATCTGCAAAGGGATTGCAGACAAAGAACTTCTAGGAATAATATCTCCTCTGGGAATGACAAAAATAGGAGACCTCGGCCTTCAGGTATATGTAGGAGATGTGGTAAAGGCCGACATTGGTCCAACGAATGCAGGTCAACAACAGACAGACAAGGAAACCCCATACCATCGCAAAACCCCTTGAGGGGCCTCTCGCAGGCCCCCAAGCCAACAGTGGCCCAGTCATTCCCAGTCACAGTGGAGAACGTGCCTCACCAAGAAAACTAAAAGCTCCAATTTCTGCTGTAAAAAGTAATACTGGTCTAAATGATGAATTACATGTGGAGGATGAGTCAAAAAATCCAGTAGGACAGAGTAAACGTATATTTTGGCAGACTTCTATTAATGATCAAAGACCAAAGCTAAGAGTCTGTATAAATGGCATTTTTATTGAAGGCTTATTAGACACAGGTGCAGATGTAAGTATCATTACTCCAGAATCTTGGCATCCGAATTGACCTCTTCAAGAGGTAGATGTTCAGTTCCTGGGAATTAGAACCCTGTCTCGTGTAAAACAAAGCACAAGATGGGTCGAATGCATAGGGCCTGAAGGGCAAATAGGAAGACTAAGGCCATATGTAGCCAATATTGCAATAAATTTATGGGGCCGTGACCTGCTACAACAATGGAATACCCAGATTAACATTCCTGCAGTCTCAGGAACTCATAATTCTGGGAAGGATGTAATAAAGTACCATGTACAAAGGTCACCAGCCATTCAGGCTGTACAAGAACATAAAGCAACTAACAAACCTTTAGAGGTACCAACAGCCCTACCTTTAAAATGGCTAACTGAGAAGCCAATATGGGTTAAACAATGGCCTTTAGCTGAAGATAAATTACAGGCATTGGAACAGCTGGTACAAGAGCAACTAGATGCTCACCATATTGAGGAATCAACCAGCCCTTGGAATTCTCCTATGTTTGTTGTAAAAAAGAAATCTGGTAAATGGAGAATGGTGACAGATCTAAGAGCTGTCAACAAGGTAATTCAACCTATGGGCCCACTACAATCTGGAATTCCTTTGCCTTCTCTATTACCAAAAGGATGGCCTCTTATAGTTATTGATTTGAAAGATTGTTTTTTCACTATACCTTTACAAGAAAAGGATAGAGAAAAATTTGCCTTCACAGTGCCTACTTATAATAATTCTCAGCCTACTAAGAGATATCAATGGACTGTCCTCCCACAGGGGATGCTCAATAGTCCCCCATTGTGCCAATATTTTGTAAGTAAGCCATTGGAAATAATTCGTAAACAATTTCCCAAGTCAATAATTTATCATTATATGGATGACATTTTGTTATCTGATTCAAATAAAGATACTTTAGAAAGGATGTTTGAAGAAGTAAAGAAAGTCTTGCCTAAATGGAGATTACAAATTGCCCCTGAAAAAATTCAAAGAGGAAATTCTGTTAATTACCTAGGTTACAGAATAGGGTTAGAGAAAATTAAAACGCAAAAGGCACAAATTAGGAGAGACAGGTTACAGACTCTTAATGACTTCCAAAGATTGTTAGGAGACATTTCCAGTCTACGACCAGCTGTTGGGATAACACCTGATCTAATAGTTCATTTAAACAAAACCTTATATGGTGATAAAGATTTGAATAGTCCCAGTAAACTGACAGCTGAAGCAGAAAAGAAACTGACAATGATTGAGGAAAAATTACAGGAGGCACATGTGGATAGGGTGAACCCAAATCTTAGCTGCATCCTAGTCATATTGCCTTCCAGAATTTCTCCTACAGGGATTTTAATGCAGAGGGAAGATACTATTTTAGAGTGGATATTTAAGCCTAATAAACCAAGTAAAAAATTAAAAACTTATGTGGAAAAAGTCTCTTATTTATAAAAGGTAAGCTGAGACTTTGTCAACTAGCAGGTATAGACCCAGCAGAAATTATAGTGCCTTTTACTACTGAGGAAATAAAAAAGTTATGGGAAGACAATGAACCATGGCAAAGAGCTTGTGCTAATTTTTTGGGAGAAATTAATAGCAACTATCCCAAAAGTGATAGACTTATCCTCATAAAGAGAACTTCTTGGATTCTTCCTAGAATTGTTCGTGATGCTCCAATAACTGGAGCCCGTACGTTTTATACTGATGCAAATAAATCAGGGAAATATGGTTACAAGTCAGATGAATTAAGTAAGGTGGAACAAAGCCCTTATAATTCTGTCCAAAAGGCAGAATTATATTCCATTCTTATGGTGCTAAGCGACTTTAAAGAACCTCTTAATATAGTTACAGATTCACAATATGCAGAAAGAGTTATCTTGCATATTGAAACTGCTGAATTTATTCCAGATGACACAGAGTTGAGTTCATTGTTTATCCAGGTACAAGATATAATTAGGAATAGGCTTTGTCCAATGTACATAACACACATCCGGACCCATATGGGTCTGTCTGGTCCTCTAGCACAAGGTAATGCTGAGATTCATCAATTATTGATTGGAAGTGTGTTGAAGGCCTCAGAATTTCATAAAAAGCATCATGTCAATAGTAAAGGCCTAAAGAAAGAATTTTCCATTACATGGCAACAAGCTAAGGACATTATAAAGAGATGTCCTACTTGTTCTTTCTATAATCAAACACCATTGCCTGCAGGGAGTAACCCAAAGGGTACTCAAAGGAATGAAATCTGGCAGATGGATGTGTTTCACTTTATGGAATTTGGTAAATTAAAATATGTACACCGCACCATAGACACATATTCAGGTTTTCAATGGGCTACTGCCCTGAGCTCAGAAAAGGCCGATTCAGTAATCACACATTTATTAGAAGTTATGGCCATCCTGGGTATACCTGCACAAATAAAGACAGACAATGGTCCAGCATATGTATCTAAGAAAATGAAACACTTTTTTGATTATTATAATATAAAACACATTACAGGTATACCAAATAATCCTACAGGTCAGGCAGTTATAGAAAGATCAAATCGTACTATAAAGGATATGCTGAACAAACAAAAAGGGACGGAAAATACCCCCAGAAATAGATTGCATAATGCTTTATTAACCTTGAATTTTCTTAACGCTAATGAGAAAGGAACAACAGCGGCAGAAAGACATTGGATAATGGAAAAGTCTGCTGAACTAAATCAACCAATTTATTTCAAAGATGTGCTGACCTCTCAATGGGAGCCAGGAGATGTGCTACGTTGGGGAAGGGGTTTTGCTCTTGTTTCCACAGGAGAAGAAAAATTGTGGATACCATCAAAATTAATAAAGGTTCGATTTGAAGAGGAGAAACCTCTTGGAAAGGTGAAATGACAGCTCATCCACAATGATGATATTCATACAGGTGGTAAGAAAAACATATAGAATGGGGGCAGGGTTCTGTTCTTATCTCCACAGGTAAACATTCATCTTTGAAAAATTCAAGGGACCCTGGATGTTTGAATACTGACAGATGGGAAAATAACTACCCAATAGGGATTATCAAGAAAACTGAATGGATTCTGTAATTAGAATATACTAAATCATATTTCTAAATTTATAGAGCTGGTTTTGGAGTTGGACTCTGGCTCAGTCCCTCTCTAATTCCAAGCCTGTTGTTAAGAGAAAACCCAGAGTTTCTGGAGTTTCTGTCTCATGTCAAGAGCCATGATATGGGACAGAAAGAAATATGAATTTAGAAAACATCTTTGCTTTTCTTCATACCTCTCATACTTTTCATTGAATATATCATGTCTTTAATTGAATATATGTATGTCTGTATATGTCTATATGATTAATGTTTGAGCTTTTCACAATGAACAATGAGTTTTTCCTGCAGTGCCATTTGAAGTTTCCAGGAAGAAGATGGGGCCCCATAACAACAACTCCACCTGGTTGATATGACGTCATGATACTGATAGCACTACTACTACAAGACCTGTTTTGGGTACCAGCTGCACAAGACAGTTCCAACTTGGTTATATGAAATGGTGCACATCTTGTACAACATTCTGGCCAGACCTACACAAAATACTCAGAGACTATTTGCAATTTTAAAAGATATTGATCTTGGAATTTAACCATCATTTTACTTTCACAGGATCCCCCAGAAAGACATCGCCCCCATGACAGCTGGAAGTAATTCTAGAGGACGACGTCCCCTCTCCCCGTAAAGTTTGTCCTTGGGTTTAGGGACATTATTTAAGGGTTGATTATAATTAGTATATGGTTGAGGGTTTGGGGGTTGGGGGAGGAATTTTATAAGCTCAGGGATCTTTTTGAAAAAAAAAGAGGGATAATTGGATGGTGGGATAATAGATTTGTAATTGTGAGTTACTGTTTTTAGACAAATAATTTGGTATCAATTCTTGTATATTGATAGAAAGTTAAATTATATTGACTATTGTATGCATGCATGTTTATACCTCTGTTTAAAACATTTATGTATTGATATATATTGTATTGATATATATATATTGTATGTATTTACCATATTGCATTGTATATTTGTACATTGTTTATATTTGGAGGTCATATTGTCCTCATTTATTGCACAGTTGTTTATTGTCTTAGTCTTTCAGTTAGATAGGTATGGAGAATTATATAGATCAGTAGTCATCTATGTTTGTCATTTATAATTAGACTAATCAGGTTCGTTAGATAAATAGAGATTATACTCAGAATAGATAGATAATCTTCAACCTCTTCAAAGAGCTGTAGAAAATGGCCTTTAATTTAACTCAGAGTTCCATGGTAGACAAATAATTTGGTAGTGAGACACAATTGCTCCTGGCAACACCAATCTATTCCCGAGAGAATGTTGAGCACCAAAGACACTCCACGTGGAGTCCTTATTCTTGGCAGAACTGGCCTTTGGGCAAAGAAATGCCCATACCTCAACCACTGACAGATACAGAGCATCCATAAATGGATAAAACAGGACTGTCATATCCTGCCAAGACAGGGTAAGATAGTTCTGAAAAGTTTCTTGCCTTTGAAAATGGTATGTCAGTTATGTTAGGCCTTAGCCAAAGTTGGTTGCTTCAACGCTGCAAACGTGACTTTGGGTGATTGTCCAGGTAGCTAGTTGTCTCTGTGATTTGTTGCATGTTTTAGAAGTTGTTTGAATGCACTTCCTAACTACTCAGGTAACATTATTTTCCTTCTCAGATCTTCAATGGGGTTGAAGACTATAGAAATATAGTTACTTTCCTCTCATGACTTGGCCGAGTTATTTATTATACAAGACTTAAGCTAGTTGGAATAGGATATTTTTGCTTATTGTATATAATTTCATAGTAGGTTTAGAACTCTCTTACTTAAACAAAAGGGGGAGGTGTTGCGGGAGCTCCTTCTGCTCCTTCAGCCAATAGCCGCTGAGATACCAGCCCATTGGGGTGTGGTCTCTCTTTTTAAAAATGCGGCCACTTCCCTCCACTCGCTCTCTGGCTTCAGGCTCCGCTTCTGACGACTAGGCTCCCTTCCTGATTGCGCAGAGGGCTGTTGTCTGGGACAGTGATCTGTAAGTTTTTTCCCCTTTAAATAAATAACCATTCTATTAATCATAATTCCAAACTGGTGTGGGATTGTTTGTGATTTACGCCATCACAAACAGCAGAAGACAAATAACTTTCCCTGCATGGACATTTTATACTTTTTATTTTAAAGCCTATGTGCATAGTTCAATGGTGAATTCTTTGCCTATAGAGGTTCTTGGCTGAATTTTCAACATCTATAACAAACAAACAAAAATTCCAGAATCCAGATCCAGGCTTCTGCCTTTTAATTTTTCTGTTCCTGATTTCTCTTGAGGTCACCAAACCTTGATTCCTATATATTTTGGAAAGGTATTTGCATCACAAGCACCATCACTCACACAGGTGAGATGAGATATTCTTACTGGTGATTTGCAATGACAACTGGCACATCTCCACATTTCTACCCTGTCACATACAAAGCTAACTATAGCATCAAATCTGCAGCTAGATTAGTTTTGGGCAAGTTGATATAAATTAGCACCAAGTGAAGAGAAAATCTCAGTTGAAAAATGCTTTCAAAATTACTATGGGCATTTCTGTGTAATATTTTCATACTAAATATTTGACACGAAAGAACCTAGCCCATTGTGGTCAGTGCCATAGGAATGTACAAGTAGTCCTAGGTTGTATAAGAAAGATAGCTGAGCAGGGTATGGTTGTACATACCTTTAATCCCAGCACTCAGGAGGCAGATGCAGATGGATCTCTTTGAGTTTAAGGCCAGCATGGTCTAGAGAGAAAGTTGTAGGACAGCCAGGCTATGCAAAGAAACCCTGTCTCAAAACAACAACAACAAAAAAAAAGAGAAGAAAATAAAGAAAGATAGTTGAATGTGAGCTTGGAACACAACACAATAAGTAAAATTCCTCTGTGCTCTGTTTCAGTACCTGTTTCCAAGACTCCTTGCCTCAGTAACGGACTATAAGCTCTAAGGTAAAATAAACCCTTATTTCTCCAAGTGTTTTTTTTTTTTCTCAATGTTCTATCATAGCAAAAATAAGCACACTAGAAAAAAATTGATACCAGAGAGTGGGTATTGCTGTGATGGTTTTGGTCACATGGTTTTAAGCCTTAGACTATTTTCTGGGAATAACATGAAGGATTTTGGAGGTCTAGTCTGGAAAATCCATGTTCTCAGACATTAAAGAGCTTTTCTAGAAACTTATAAGATAATGCTTAGAGAAATGCAGATGACAGAGAACTGACAAGTGAACATTTATAGGGAAATCTGAGAGATTACTGGGGCCATTTGTGTAATCTACTTGAATTTCAAGAATCTTTTTTATTTACCTGTTTGTTTTCTTGAGAGAGAGGGGGGAGAGGGAGGGAGAGAGAGAGAAGGTCTAGAGTTGAAAGGGTGGGGAGGATCTGGAAATGAGGAGGGAAAACCAAGATCATAATACATTATGCGGAAAAATATTTTCAATAAAATTAAAATGAAATCAAAGAATTCCTGGAGGTAAAACTTGCTTTACTGGTACAATTCATTCTGTTTTCTGGGGCTGAAAAAAATCAATTGTTATTGATATATGACCATCATCAAAACAAAATATTCTGTGACATTGTTTCTTCAAGGTCAACACAGAAGCTATGGAATAAAATGTACTAAGATTGCGTTTCAATTTGGAAGCCAAATTTGATCATGTGTACAAGAGTTTCCCATGTGGTACTGTTTTTTAACACAAGACCATTTGATGGCCATCAGGAACAGTAGCATAGTTGACCTAAGCCTAGTAAATCAATTGTGTGTGTTACAGATGGCATAGCAAGAGAAGTGGAGCTGCCTAAGCCCTTAGATCCCAGAAGACTCTGATGTCAGACATTGAGCTATAAGATTTGAATCTCCACTATAGGACATGGGTTTTGCTTAATTATGATTATTTTTATGCTTTGTTTCTTACTCTTTGTAGTAAGGAAGCATTTAACTTGACCTTTTCATTATTATTTTACAGGAATTTAGAGTTAAAAGGTCTTGGATATTTTAAAGAGACTTTGAACTTCAAAAGTGTTTGAATTTTTAAAGACTGCATGACTGTGTGACTTTTAATGTTGTATATTGTGATATTAAAGTGAGATCATGGGGATAAGCAGAAAAAGAAAGGATAGATTTCTTAGTGATACATTTGTTTGTCAAGTTGTCAAAGGTTCAACTATGTTGGATAGTTTTTGTCAGCCTGATAGAAACTAGAGTTCTTGGGAGGAGGGAACAAAGATGGAGGCTTGCCTTGTTCAGACTGACCTTTCAGCATTTGTGTGGGATGTTTTTGTGACAAAGTATTGACATGTGAGAGTCCAACCCATTGTGTTTGGTACTCTACATGGGTTGATGATCCTGGGTTGTTAAGAAAGCTAAGAAAGTCATGGAAAGCAAGCCAGTAAGCGATGTTCCTATAAGGTTTTATCTCAGTTTCTGCCTCTATATTCCAGCCTTTTAGTTCTTAACCTTGATGATAGCCTGAAAGCTGAAATAAACACTTCTTTCCCAAGTTTCATTTGTTCAATGTTTTATCATAGCAACAGAAAGTAACTAGAACAAGCTCCTTTAGTTTACAATATGCTCTACTCTAAAACTTCCAAAAATGTTTTCAAATAAGATTAATGTAAACAGATCCTTTCAGCTCCTTATATTTTAAATTTATTTACAAAGAGAAAAGCTATAAAAATAAATTCAATCATTCTAAATATTTTTCTACTTTAAATTTATATATATATATATATATATATATATATATATATATATATATACCCAACTTAGCTTGTTTTATTTGTTTCATACTTTTATGTGATCCATCTGTTCAATGATTTAGTCAAAACTTTTCTGTATTTATCTTTATTTTTACTATCATGTTTCCATCATAATTTTGTTTGAACTTTAAGGCTCTAAGTTTTCCTCCTTCACCATTCCTCTTACTAATATTTAGATAGGTTCCAATAGCCTCAGCCTGTGCCAAAGTAAATCATATATTGACATTAATTCTTTGTGCTGTTAAAAACTTGAATCTGAAGTTCAGGTTAAGTATCATGCCTCCTGGCTCCATGTAGAAGGTCCAAAGACAGCATATTTGATGTAAGAAATCAAATACTTAAGTAAAATTATGAGCAAAAGCCAATTGTTTTTCTACTTTGAATTTCAGGCTCCTACACATTAGCAAGTGATTTATATGCAATTCTCAGAGAAAAGGGAAGTGTGAAATATCACAGTCTATCACAAACTGTATCCAGAGGACTTTTCTCCCTACCACGGATGTTTCTTAAGTTGCATTTGGATACACACAATCACTTTGTGTTTTCACTATTTATTTCCTGAAGTGCATGCTAGGAGGTGGAAATTATAACAAATGCATAATAAGGAGCAGACAAAAGAAGAAAACAGGCAAAAATATGATTTGTTCACACTATTTTTTCTACTGTGATAGTAAAAAGAGACACATTCTTGTCACTACAACCTGGAGTCTTGGAATTAATCTCCTTGCCATATCTGTTTGCCATTTTTTTCTTAGTCAAGTTTAGAGAATGTGCTTCTGCTTGGGACAGAAGGTAGCAATAAGCTGCACTTCTTTAATCTGTATGAGACACAAAGTATTATCCAAAACGATTTTATAAAATATTAAACCTTATAAGTTAAAAATTATCTACATACAAATATATTCATGTACATATATGTATGGATCAAACATATGTGTGTTTGTGTGTGTGTGTGTGTACATGAGTGTGTGTGTGCCTTTATTCCTAAAAAGGTGACAGTGGCTTGGACTTATATAAATTAGTCACAAAATAGAAAATTAAAGCATTCCATTTCTCTATCCACTAAATTTATTATATAAAATTTGAAACCCAGCTTAATTTTCCATCTTGGTTTAGTCTTCAGTTATCTTCAAGTGCCTTTAAACACTTAGAACAAAATTTCACTGTTTTCATTTCTTCATTTCTAAATAAATCAAAGACAACTGTGTAGGGACTTCAAAGTCGACTCAAGACACACCAAGACCAAGTTCTCAGCACAAAACATTTTTTTGTCCCAGAGGGACAAAGGGAAGGGAATGAGAGTGAAAGACAGGAGAAAGAGGACTAGGGAGGAGGAAAGGAACTTGGGAGAGGGGAAAAAAGGAGCAAGGAGGAGGAGGAGGACAAAGAATTGCCTGTGGATAGATAGGAGACAGATAAGATAGGGAAATGACAGTTTATAAAGATAAAAGGGGAAACTCTATGTTAGAATGAGGTGAGTTTAATTTTAATTTGGTATGTTAATTAGGTAAGCCAAGGGGGCCTCTGATTTCTGGACTTCCAATAATTTCAAAGCTGGTCCTATGTAGTCAGCCTAAGAAAAAGGAAGTGGCAAAATAAGGGAATGGATTTTGGAGTCTAGCTTTAGGAATGTAATCTAACAGGTTTAACAAGGTAGAGGGAGTCTGGAGAAGGGCAAGGCCTGCTAGAACCACACTTGCAGTGCTCAGGATGGCTAGGGTCCCTTCTTAACTCTGTATCTAAAAAATAAGATTTGAAAACATAATTTACTAACTGCTTATCTCAACTTGCTCAAGATGGAAAAGCTGAGTTTGAACTGCAGTTCCCCTGTCACATGGAGTCAAACGTAGTAGAAATCCTTATACCCCCTTCATTCTGTTTTACATGCTGAAATAAAGGAACTTTTCTTCCACATTGTAGGATAGCAACAATTAATGGAATATGTCTCAGGTGGATGGTATTTCCTCATACCACAAGAAACACGGGGATATCTCAAGGCAGAGGAAACTCCCCAGCTTAGGAGTAAAACAGCCTTGATTTCAGATTCAGCACCTACAGCATCCTCAGTATGCTTTCTCACATAATCTTCTTGTCAGCAAGAAAAAAAAAGCATGAGATAGCCTAGCAGTGAACCCAGCACTGGTACTGGCTGTAGGCTGCAGTGTCCGTCCTTTTTAAGTATTAGAATGAGGCAAGTTAAAAGTCATCTGGTAGAGCAGGCATTAATCAGTGGAGGGGAACAGAGGCCCCATCCTCCCATGTTTAATTGGTGGGAGAATATTCTTTTCAACTTGGTGGAAGAATTTTCTTTTCAGAGTTACAGATGTCTTTTTTGGGGAGGAGAGGGTCTTGGTTTTTATATCAATACCTCTGGACATCAACCTCTATTCAATCAGGCATGTTCCTCAGGAGATCCAGAGACAGAATGCATGGTCTTCTCCCTACAATTTGTCTAGCACCCCTTCTGCTGGTACCCATGTCTGTCATGGACAGACATACATATCTCTGGGTTATATGTGGTTCCAATAGGAGAGTCACTCTCAAGGGGCTCCTTTTAGTCCTTGATCAGCCAGATCACGCCAGTGATAATGGACCTGAATAGGTTTGGATGCCAGGGAATCCACCTGCTGGTAAACGAATTTAGTGAGCCTATTAAGGACCCACGGTCCAAAAGCCATCAATAATAAAAACCCTAAAAGGAGTTTCCCAAAAGGGAAGGGTAAGAGGGTAGTGACTCAGGGGAAACCATCCCTCCTCTTGCTCTCTCTGCTTTTTTTCTACACACTAATCCTTTCCTGACCTTAGCTAAACTGTCTCTAACTATCCCAGTGTGATCAGTATAGAAACATTTCTCTTTTAGAGCAGTGTAAAGGGATCAAAATATAAGATTATTAACATATGCATTAAACCCAAACATTTTACAGGGTGTGTCAAACTTTTCCCAACTTCTATAAGCAGTTACAAATATCATTAGGTCAATTCCAGTAAGAGTACAATGACAGACATTGTTGTTATTAAATACCTCCAGTCTCTGAGCAACAGTCAAACCCCTAGTCTGCCCCTTTCTTAAGTAAAGAGGGGTTAGTATTTTAATCAAAATGAGTTCTGTGTCCCAAAGATTAAAGCAGTCAGATATTCAGTCTGCATATTAGCTCCAAAGTAAACAGGATTTAAACTGCAGAAAATAGTAGTCACCCTGGTCAGGTCATTTCAGCAGGGCATCTGTGTCTGTGTCCCAGGTCTGGAAGCAGCTCAGCATTTGTGCTTCAGGGTAGGTGGGATTCCTGGGTGAGGTGAGCTGGATTCAGCTACCTGAAGCACACCTTGGCAATTATCTCATTGGGGTCTCTTTGTGTGGATTCTCTGGAGGCAGAATGTGTAGAGTGGGTCAGCAGGTCCTGCCATCAGGCATTTCTCTCTGTGGGGACAGGGATGACTGGATCAAGGATTCCTCTCCAACTCCTTTATGGGGTGCTACCACATCATCAGTCCAGCTTTATTTTCTTTCTGTAAAAAAAGCAAAAACACATTCTCGACCCCAAATATTTATATGTCAGGTCTTTTTATAATGCATTGCAAGGGCTTTTTCACCTTGCCTTAGTAAAGGTCACCATGGTACCATCATGTCAGATCTGTTTGCATCAGGATTTGTTTGCAACTTTTATAAGTTGTTTTCAAGGAGTCATGGTACGTTCTACAATTTTTTTTATTAACCATATATGCAGTTCTTCCATTGGAGCCATTTGTAATTTTTTTGTATATCATCCTTTAAGGGATTCTTAGCTATAACATTAGCAAAATACAGTTGTGTGAGCTGTAGCAATAATCATCTGAGAAAAGATTATTATTCTGGCCTTTGAACTGAGCAAACACAATTGTCCAAGAATCAATCAATCTTAAAATTATCAATAAATATTTGTTTAGTATAAGAAACATTGATCATAGTCAATATTTTGTTAAACTATCTCCCAGATTTCATCCTGCTCTTTTGTACCAGTCAGGCTACTGCTCTAAATTAAGACTTTAATATCTAAACTGACAAAACTGGGAAGGTGTAGCCATAAATAGCATTTTTTTAAAAAATAAAACTGTTGTAGAATAAGTTTTGCACTTAATACACACACTTGCCATAGCTGAATCATAATTAATATACTATACTAGTTGATTATTGTATACTTTACCTGTTGATCTATACCTTACCTGCTTGAGTACCTGTTAGCCAGCTTCTATAAGCTCTCTATTGGAAACTGGCTCATTGCTCCCTTTAAGAATTTTACCTAGTGGCTCAAGGTCTCCCATATGAATATCATAACTAAGGCTTAACTATAGCATATCTAATTAAAAGTTTTTAAGCTATCTTCCTCTTAAGTTGCAAGTGTGCTTAACTGATAGGAGAATGGAAAAGAAAGCGTTTTAACTAATGATTCTGGCCTCATTAGGCATCAACATGTAGAAGAATGAAAATAGATCCACATCTATCTCCATGTACAAAATTCAAGTTTAAATGAGTCAAAGGCCTCAGCATACAAAAATTACATTGAACCTCACAGAAAAAAAAATTAGAAGTACACTTTACCACATCTCAAATACAGCCTTAGTGGCATAAACATTGAGAGAAACAATAAATCAGATCTCCTGAATTGAGAAGCTTTTGGATAACAAGACATAATATCAGCCTATAGAATGGGAAAAGATTTTTACTTATCATAAACGCACTCCAAAAACATATGAAGAACTCAGAAAATTAGTCATCAAAAAATTAATACAATAAAAATATGTTACAGACCTAAACTGAAAACTCAACAGACAAACTTAAAAATGACTGAGAGACACTTAAAAAATGCTCAAACATAACATCTTTTAGCCATTAGAGAAATGCAAATCAAAACTCTGAGATTTTATCTTATCTTTGTAAAAATGACTAAGATTAAAAATTACTGCTAAGAACTTATGCGTAAGAGAATGTGGGTAAAGAGAAAACTCCACTGCTGAAGTGCAAACTGGAACAGCCGCTTTTGGATCATACATAGTATGGCTATTTTTTAAAATTAAGAAACCTTTTACCTTAAAACTCAGCAATACCCCTTTTGGGCCTAAATACAAAAGTTGTTCAACCATACCATAAGGACATGTGCTCAGCTATGTTTACAGCAGAATTACTTTATCATAGCCAGAATCTGAAAACAACCCAAATGTATCTATCTCTTTTACACCTAGGATAAATGAGACATCATCCTTTTAGATAGCCATAAATACCACAAAATATCTTGGAGTAACTCTAAGCAAGCAGGACCGAAGTTTGGGTCCTGTCATCTCTGCTTGTGAAGGGAAAAATGTTTTCCATTTTTAACCATTATCACTTGTTAGAGTATAACTCCGGCCCTTGATAAATTTAATAAGAGGCTCCAGTCTTAGCAGTCCACCCTGAAGCAACACTTGGAAGCAGGAAAGGATGACAAGCTGAGACAACTCGACCCCCACCCAAAAGCAGACTACACAAATGGAAAAACCTGTATGATAGGAATTTTTAAATCCTTTAAGAAATTTAAGACAATAGAAAATGGAAAAATCTACTATTTTCTTGGGAAAGTAGAAGAAACAGAGCAAAAATGACAATCTCACTGAAAGCAATCTACAGATTCAGTGTAAATGTCCACTAAAATTATACCAACATTCCTCACAGAAGTCATCTACAGACTTAATGTAAATGTTTATTAAAATTATAGCATTTTTTTTACAGAACTTGAAAGAACAATCCTCAACTTTATAAGAAAAAATGAAAACTCAGGATAGCTTAAACAATTTTAAAATCCTCTGAATGTACTACAATCTTTGATTTTAGAACTTTCCTACAGAACCACAGTAGGGAAATTAATCTACCTTGGATATAAATTTATATGCCTACAAACTAAAGATTTTCGACCAAGAATCAAAATTGTGAAATGGAAAAGAAGCATAATTAAACTCCTTTTACTGTCCTGAATCTGTAGTTTTCTGAGGCTAGTTCCCTTTTTAGCAAACCTGCCTAGCAACTTCTGCTCCACATGGGCATGGCAGGGAATTAAGACACAGGCTCTCTAGGCCTGGCAGCCAGCCTGCTTGGCAGGCGTGGCTGTGCAGATCCGTACCCTTACATTTCATGTCTTGAGGGACTCTTTGAGTCCCTGTTTAAAAAAAAAAAAAAAAAAAATTTACCTTGTGTCACTGTTGAATCCCCTCAAATCTGTCTCATGGTCGGGTTTACCATGGCAAGTTTTGCTGGACTGGTGCTTTACCCACTGGCCTCTGTAGTCCAAGTGCATGTACAGGCCTGTCTTTCCTGTGCAGTGCTGTTCCTCAAGCCTCCACGGTGTCCTCAGGCCATCTATCCAGCCTCCGGGACACAAAGGGGTGATCCCTGATAAACCTAGGGGAGAGGAATGAAGGGACAAGAGACATGAGAAATGATGGCAAGACAGGATTTCTGATCAAGCCACCCCGTTTATTCTTTCTCAGAAACTGTTATATAGCAAACGGGCAAAGGGGAAAGGGAAGGGTGTCAGAAAACTCAGATCTGCTGAAATTCAGGTCCAGAGACATCCCTAGCTGATAAGTAAATACTGAGGGTCTGTGATTGTTGACTAACAAAGGAAAATGGTAATGGATTCCGGAGCCTGGTGCTTGCAGGTGTCTGCTAGGAGGTAAGATGCCCAAGGAAAGTGTGCTTGGGAAATACCATATGTGTTCAATTTCAAATTTTTTTGTATTGATTTTTTATTATTTGTACCTCAGAGTTAAATCCTAATTATAACATCTTTAGTATTTTATAATTTTAATATTAATGTTAGCTTTCTTTAAGGATCTGCCCCTTGCAAATCTAATACTCTTCAGTAGGTGGTAACACACCTTAGGATATATAAGCAGCATGAACTTGGATTTGTTTTAATTTTGAAGGCACAAAGTTAGGAGAATATGGAATAGGGAGTAGATCTTAGAAAGATAGTGGAATAAAATAAAACTACAATGTGTTAAACTCTCAAAGAATTTATTGAAGGTATATTAAGGAACAAATCTTTCCACAAAAATTCTCCTTGAATATTTAATCATGCATATTTTAATGACGACTGTGTACTAAATTTTAGAAAGCATAGTCCATATTTGAAGCTGTTGTTAGTCAAAGGGATCCCCATTAGAAAGGGATAAAATAGTGCATTTTTGTTTTGTTTTTGTTG
The DNA here is from genome assembly GCF_903992535.2 of Arvicola amphibius. Taxonomy (NCBI): domain Eukaryota; kingdom Metazoa; phylum Chordata; class Mammalia; order Rodentia; family Cricetidae; genus Arvicola; species Arvicola amphibius. The sequence continues at coordinate 36,937,358 of NC_052065.1, read as the reverse complement.
AGTTGTGACATGAGAAATAGTGCTAACATAAGATCTATGCTTGTTAAAATTGAATTTTAAAAATGAATTTTGAATGCTTAAGACATTGAATTTACCCCTACATTTGATATAGTAGGGCATATTTTATAGGGTTACTTCTGTGAAGATAAAACATACTGGTACACTTTTTTCCTCTTTTTTGTTTTCTAATATTGACTTGAAAGTTTTAAAAGTAAGGAATAAGGAGAAAGCAGACAAAGGGCACAGCATGGTATGAAATCACCCTGGCAACATGAATACCCAGGATAATTCAGTCTCAGATTTATGCAGATTTCAGAATACAAATTTGGGAAATAAAGGTTTTTAGATGAAAGGAATGCAGGTTGTTGATGAATAGATCTATAATCTATAATCTTGTTTAGTATTCCAGCATAAGTGGCATATGTCTCCCCACTAAAATTTGAAATTATGAAATGACTATATAACTAGTTACAGCACTAAATATTCAGTTGCTTGCAAACCACATCAATAGGTTTGCTGCAGTTCGTAAAGGACACCTATGCCCCCTACCACTTTTATTGCAAGTCAAATCAATAGAAAATGATTTTTCAGCATTACATACCAGTGAATATTAAATATAAAATTCTTTCTGATGGTACAAGTAAGAGAACTGTATTGATTTCACCCCAACTCCACTGGCATGTTGCTAATGAAGCCTGTATCTGTGCACTTATATATGTTAATGTGCATCATGTGAAAAATGCATTATATCATATGATATGAAAGCTTTTCCTGGACAAAGAGTTTGAGCCCTGTTAGCTTTAAAGATCTTAAAACCACAGCCCACATTTAAACATTTGACTTAGGAAAGAATCATGTCTTTCAAAAATGAAACTTATTAAAGTGAATTTTCATGTATTAGGTCTGTATGTTTTTACAAAGCATGGAAGAATTTTTCTATTTATCCATTGTTAGTTTCATGGCTGAGATTTCTGTGAAAAAGATAAACAATAACGCTGTGGGACAATGGTCTTCTATCCTGTCAATTGTATTTTTTTTAATAAGACACTGTTGGCCAGTAGCCAGGCAGGAAGTATAAGCAGGATGACCAGGCAGCAAGTAGAGGCGGGGTGATAACAACAGGAGAATTCTGGGAAGATGAAAGCTCAGTCTGTAGCCATTACCCAGATGCAGAGGAAGCAAGATGCAAATGCCTTGCTGTAAAGGGTACCAAGCCATGTGCCTAACACAGAAAAGAATTATGGGTTAAGATGTAAGAATTAATAAGAAGCCTGAGCGACTAGGCCAAACAGTTTATGATTAATGTAGACCTCTGTGTGTTTATTTGGGACTAAACAGCTGTGGGACCTGGTGAAACAGAAACCTTTGCCAACACAATATGATAAAGGGGGATAGAGTTAAGGCTCAGAGATGTTCTTACAGAGGACTGGAGTTTGGTTGCCCATCACTGAAGTTTGGAGTCTCATAACTGTCTGGAATTTCAGCTCCAAGGGAGCACATAGCATATTCTGGCCTTTATAGGCACTTGTGTACACATGGCATATACTCACACGGACACTCCATTAAACTCATAAAAATTCATTTAATTGAGGTGATGGTCACGCATGTTTTTAGTCCCAGCATTTGAGAGTTAGGTACAGGTGAGTCTTGGTGAGTTCGAGGCCAGCATGGTATACAAACAAAGTTCTAGGATTAAAGCCAGAGCTTTAACACAAGAAACTCTGTCTCAAAAACAAAACAAAACAAAATATCTTTTAAAAGATTAAAACATACGAATTTATTCAATATAACTTTAATATCCCATGTGAGAATAAACATGAAAATCTAGAAAGACCTATATGATTTTGTGCTTAGGTTTAATGAAAGTGGGCAGTTGGATAGAAATATAGTTAAATACTTAATCCTGCCCTCCCACCATGCCTGGCCTTATGTCTGAGGTGGCCTTGGAATACCAGGTATCCCTGTTTCAGTGCTGAGGAGTTTTATCCAGACTGGTGAGTTTGTGCTATCCCGGGGCAGACTGTCCCAGAAGAGAGCATAGCCCCCCAGCCCAGCTCCTGCTGCAGGGTTTCTGTGTTCCACTTAATCCTGCCCTCCCCCCCCACCACATTTGGCCTTGTGTCTGCCATGGTCTTGGAATACCAGGTATCCCTGTTTCAGTGCTGAGGAGTTTCATCCAGACGGGTGAGTGTGTGCTATCCTGGGGCAGATTATCCCTGAAGAGAGCACAGCCCCCCACCCCAGCTCCTGCTGCAGGATCTCTGTATTCCACTTGACCCTGTCCTGCCCCCATGTCTGGCTTTGTGTCTGATGAGGCTTTGAAATACTAGGTATCCCCGTTTCAGTGCTGAGGAGTTTCAGCCAGAGGGACAGGAACAGTTACTGTTCCTGCACTGAGGAGATCCATCCAGAGAATCAGTTACAGCAGATTCTCTGTGTGACACCAACAAGACACCAAGACTCTCCTGGCTCCATTTGAAGAAAGAGATGGGCAGGCGCCAATGCAAGAACTCCTCCAACAACCTGAAAGGCAACCTGACATCACCAGAAACCAGGGATCACGAAATAAGAAGAACTGAACACCCTACTCCAGAAGAAATAGAAGAAATTGACTTTAAACGGAACATTATGAAAATATTAGAGGACCTTAAACAGGAGGTAAAAAACTGCTATAAAGAAATAGAGATGACAAACAAAAAGGTTGAGGAAATGGATAAATCTCTCAAAGATACCCAAGAAAAACAAGAAAAAGCAATCAAACAGGTAAGGGAAACAGTTCAAGACCTGAAAAATGAAATGGAGGTAATGAAGAAAACCGAGGGAAGGCTAGGTATGGAAAATCTGGGTAAATGAACAGGAACTGCAGAGACAAGTATTACCAACAGAATACAAGAGATAGAAGAAAGAATCTCAGACACTGAAGATACTACAGAGGAAATAAACTCATGGATTAAAGAACAAAGCAAATCCAACAAATTCTTAACACAAAATATCCAGGAAATCTGGGACACTGTGAAAAGACCAAACCTAAAAATAATTGCGGTAGAAGAAGGAGAAGAGTTACAACTCAAAGGCCCAGAAAATACATTCAACAAAATTATAGAAGAAAACTTTCCCAACCTAAAGAAGGATATTCCTATGAAGGTACAAGAAGCACACAGAACACCAAATAGACTGGATCAAAAAAAGCATCCCCTCGCCATATAATAATCAAAACACAAAACATACAGAATAAAGAACAGATATTAAGAAGCTGCAAAGGAAAAAGGTCAAGTAACATATAAAGGGAAACCTATCAGAATTACACCTGACTTCTCAATGGAAAACATGAAAGCCAGAAGGTCTTGGATAGATGTGCTACAGACACTAAGGGAACATGGATGCAAGCCCAGACTACTATATCCAGCAAAGCATGCATTTACCACTGATGGAGAAAACAAGATATTCCAGGACAAAAGCAGATTTAAATAATACTTTGCCACAAACCCAGCTTTACAGAAAATAATAGAAGAAAAAGCACAAACCAAGGAGTCCAACAACGCCCACAATAACTCAGACATCTAGGCCGGGCGGTGGTGGCTCATGCCTTTAATCCCAGCACTCGGGAGGCAGAGGCAGGCGGATCTCTGTGAGTTCGAGACAAGCCTGGTCTACAAGAGCTAGTTCCAGGACGGGCTCTAAAAGCTACAGAGAAACCCTGTCTCGAAAATCCAAAAAAATAAAAAAAAAATAATAACTCAGACATCTAGCGACCCTTCACCCGTACAGCTAGAAGAAGGGAAACACACAAACTCTACCACCAGAAAAAATAACCGGAGTTAAAAACCACTGGTCTTTAATATAACTTAATATCAAGCATATGAGTCTATGGGGCTGTTCTCATTCAAACCACCACAGTGTATATATATAATTTTCGTGTTCACTTAAACTCATTCATATGTTTGTGATGTTGACTTGGTTTCTATTAGTGATAATTCTGGGGTATTATATACTACCAGTATGTGTAGGAAGATTGCCAAACTACCCAACTTTTATGTGTATGTTAAACTTTCTGATAACTTCCAGAAAACATAATATGAACACAAAATCTTTCAGAAAAGGTCTGTTATATTATTTACTGATAAAGTTAAAATTGACTATTGGAATGAACAATGAGTTCATAATTTAAAGTAAATGTCTTAGAAGAATATGCATGGCTTGGGAACAGGTAGTTATCTCCTAGAGTATATATTATGCCTTTTCTAAATCAACAGATTAGCTGTGATGAAATTGGCGATCCTCAATGTTAGGATATAAAGGACAGTGAAGACCTTGAAACAGCATGTCAAGGTAGTATCAATGGTCAATTCAAGATGAGCTAGCTTAGGGCCCCCAAACTGATGTAAAGGACAAATTGATGATAGAGGTCCATACATACATTAAAGTATCTTGAAGACTCCTCATTCAAGGGCGTATCCACAAATAAATTTAATTGCCCCTTCTCTAGAAAAGTTTTTAACTTCCAAGATACCTTAATCCTTATGCATATTTTATATCTCATGTATCTTCTTTCTTCTTCTTCTTCTTCTTCTTCTTCTTCTTCTTCTTCTTCTTCTTCTTCTTCTTCTTCTTCTTCTTCTTTTTTTTTTTTTTTTTTTGGTTTTTCGAGACAGGGTTTCCCTGTAGTTTCTAGAGCCTGTCCTGGAGCTAGCTCTTGTAGACGAGGCTGGCCTCGAACTCAGAGATCCGCCTGCCTCTGCCTCCCGAGTGCTGGGATTAAAGGTGTGCGCCACCACCGCCCGGCTTCATGTATCTTCTTATAACAGACTGAGTTCTGGGTAAAATAGGTTCTGAGGAAAATACACTTCTTTCTTAGAAGTGATGACACCAAGAGAGGTTAAAAAAAGAGAGAGAATGGGACCACAGGGAAAAGAGTATTATAAGCCTCTCTCCTGTGAAGATCAGGATCATGTTACTTGGCTCAATATGCTATTTTCTTGGGTATATTTTTGCTTCCTTGCTTTCTCTAATTAAACTTTTTATTGCTATGTCAATATGAATGTGTCCATCTAAGTTCTTTCTTTTGGGACTATCACAAAAACTGAAAAACTCCCCTAGCACATTTTATGCAGATAAGAGATGAAAAATTTAAAAGGCAATGGTACTATGTTCACTTTAGGAATATTGCTTTTGTATGACGTCACCAGAAAAAAATTCTCTTGGAACTGAAAAATCTATTCCCTTGAAATGACTTCCCATTTTCTCCTTCCTTAAGGTCCTGATAACTATCATATTATTTGAATTCTGAGAGATTATATGCTCTAGAAAACTTATATAGGTTGACTCACTAGAATTGGACTTTTATTGACTACATAATGTCCTCAAAGTTCATCTGTATTGTAGTATGTGTCAGAATTACCTTGAGAGTAAAAGCTTAATAAGAGTCTGCTTATGTATATGCCATATTTTATACATCTGTTTATCTATCAGTTACACTTACATTTCCCCACCCCATGACTATTATGAATACTGCACCAGGTGTGAAATGTCTATCACAGCATGGGTGTGCAAATATCTCCTTGAGATTCAGCTTTTAATAGTTTGAATATACACTTCAGAATATAGTTACTGAATTATATAGTAATAATATAATATATATTATTTTTTAGAAACTGTTTGTGATATTTAATTTTATATATCAACTGAACTGCCTCAGTGGGTGCCTAGATATTTTATTAAAATTAAGAGGCTTTTTCTATCCTCATTTGTATTTTTCAATTTCAAACTCTCATTATTTTTATTTGGAACCATTACTCACTTAATATCATTAACTATGTGGGACATACTTCTAATTATGATGTGATCATGTTCATAATTCCCTGCAAATTTTATACAGCTTATATGTTAACAGTTCATATGTTTACCAACTCTACCTTATTGACCATAACCATTAATACATAGTATAAGACCCATATTTTGTATAGTAAAGATGATTTTCTTGGAGAATTTTCCAAAGAATTACAGCAGTGTAAAATCATCTGCACCAAACTTCCTCAAGACCCAGCAACACTACTTTGGGGTATATATCCAAAAGGTGCTCAATAATTTCACAAGGACATGTGCTCAACTCTGTTCATAGCAGCATTGTTTGTCATAGCCAGAACCTGGAAACAACCTAAATGCCCCTCGACCGAAGAATGGATAAAGAAAATGTGGGTACATTTACACAGTGGAGTACTACAAAGTAGAAAAAAATAGCTACACCTTGAATGTTGCAGGGAAATGGATAGAGCTGGAAAGGATCATTTTGTGTGAGGTAACCCAGACCCAGAAAGGCAATTATAACATGTACTCACTAATACATGGTATTTAAACATAAAGCAGACAAGATTACCTGACAAAATTTGGGAGCATGGAGGAGGGGAGAAAGGGAGGGTTGGGGAGAGCTTGAGGAAATGGGATAGTTGAGATGGAGGAAGGATAGATATGAGAGCAAGGAAAGAGATATCTTGATTGAGGGAGCCATTTTGGGGTTAGCGAGAAACCTGGCTCTAGAAAAGTTCCCAGAATCCACAAGGATGACCCCAGCTAAGACCATAAGCACTAGAGACGGTGCCTGAACTGGCCTTGCCCTGTAGTCAGACTGATGGTTATCTTAAATATCACCATTTAACCTTTGTCCAACAACAGATGGAAACAGAGACAGACACCCACATTGGAGCACTGGACTGAGTCCCTAAGGTCCAGTTGAAGAGCAGAAGGAGGGAGAGTATGAGAAAGAAGTCAAGAGCATGAGGGGTTCACCCACTGAGAGTTTGCCTGAGCTAGTGGGAGCTCACCAACTCCAACTGGACTGCAAATGAACGAGCATGAGATCAAACTAGTCCCTCTAATGTGGTTGACAGTTGGGGCAGATTGAGGGACCAATAACAATGGCACTGGGATTTGTCTCTACTGCATGTACTGGCTTTTTGTGATCTAATCTCTTTGGATGTATACCTTGCTCTACCTGGATATAGTGGTGAGGGCCTTGGACTTTCCACAGGGAAGGATGCCTTTCCCTCTCTCAAGATTAGAGGGGGGGGCAGGGAGGGTGTGTGGAGGGAGTGGGAGGAGAGGAAGGAGTGGGAATTTGTATTAATATTATTTAAAGTAATAAAATAAAATAATAATAAATCAACATAAAGCAAAGAACCAGCCCACAAATTACAATCCCAGGGAATTTTTAATGAGGACCCTAAGAGAGACATACATAGATCTAATCTACATGGGGAGTAGAAAAAGACAAGATCTGAGTAAATTGGGAACATGGGGACCTTGGAGGAAGGTTAAAGGGGAGGGGAAAAACAGGGAGGACAGCAGAGAAAAGTGTAGAGCTCAATAAAAATTAATAAAAAAAAGGAAAAAATATCATCTGCACCACCATCGCTTTCACTTCTTGGATGCTTGACTAATTAAGAAATATATTCTGAGACTTACTCACTTGTATAATCCCATAAAAAACAATAAACTATAAGTTATAATATATGCACAGAGAACCTGGTACAGACCATAATAGGCTCTGTGCATGCTGCTTCAGTCTCTATGAGTCCACATGAGCTTTGATCATGTTAATTTAGAGGGCTTTGTGTTCTTGGTGTCCTCCATACCCTTTGGTTATTAACACTCTTTCTTCTTTTTCTTCCTTAGGTTTCCAAGAGCTCTGAGCAGAGGGATTTGGCAGACATCCCATTTAGGGTTGAATGTTTCAAGGTCTCTACATCTCTATTTAATGTCTGACTGTGTATTTCTATATTTGTTCCTATCTTCTGCAGGAGAAAGCTTCTCTGATTATGGCTGAACAAGGCACTGATCTATGAACATAGCAGAATGTCATTAGGAGTCATTTCACCACTACATTTCCCTGCCTTTTCAGACCAGTGTTATTTGGTTTTACCCTAAGTTCCTGGACTATCTAGTCACAGATTCCTGTGCCTTCCCTTGAGTGCTTTTGTTTGTCTTGCCCAAATTCAAGTTGATAGTTTCTGTTTTATCATATTAAATTTTATTTTGCTATATATTTTTAATATGAATGAATGGATAAAAACCTAGCCACTGGGGTGAAGGTTACAATTGAACTGTCACTGACACTTGCTTGGAGGGGGAAAATCACTTTTCACCAATAGGGTGACACTGGGTATATAAACCATTGCAGGACAAGCCTTAAAAACAGGAGTAGTTGACCAGCTTATAATTGGATAACACAAGTTTTTGTTTTTTAGAGTGTGTGTTTTTATTTGTTACAGTTTGGTGAATTTTGTTCCTTCCTTCTTTTCTCCTGTCTCCCTTCTTTCTCCCTCGCTCTTTTTGTTTTCTCTTTGGATGTGGTTTATTTTCTTTTCTTGGTCTTGGAGAGTTTTATTGTTTTTATTGGGCTTTTGTTTCCTTTCTGTCTAAAGAACTTCAAGTTGATTGGCAGGAAGGGGGAAAAGATCTGGAGGAACATGGGGGAGTGAAGAATATGATTAAAATATATTTAAATTTGAAAACTTTTAAATAGTAAAAAGTATAATAATAACTTTTAAAAGAACCATACTTTAGTTAACACTCTACCTTCCTCTCTCCCTCCCTCCCTCCTGCTCCATCTTATCTAATTGCTAATTCCTTAAGATTCACTTAAAATACATAAAATATTTAAATCCAATATTATCTTTTCACACAGCTAGAAATAGTTGAGGCTTAGTAAGGGAGGTATGGACAAAAAGTGATCTTGACTCAGTAAGAAAAGTGTTGAGGTTATGGCATTGTAATGAAAACTTCCTTGAAGTCAGGACTAAAATTGTCATATAACCAGCTAAAATGCCTGAGCCTTAGCATGACAAGATTTCCATATTTATCTTTTTATGATAGTTTTAAACAACTGTAAGCTATATATCATAATTTAAGTACTGATCCCACCCAACAGTCATCAAATAAACAGTTATACTATGAAGCCATGTTCCCTGAAACCAAATGCTTTAGTCCTAATACTCCATTCCTGACCTCCATTTCTTCACTTATAAAATGGAGATAATGATGTAGCTACACATGGGGTTGAATAAGGAGTAAGTTAATAGTACCATTAATGTTTATATCTTATCTGCTAAGAAATTACTTATCCAGTATATTTACTGTGTTGTGGCAATTATTTGACCAATTTGAAGATTAAAGTACATGAAAGAGTGTTTAATGCTGGAAAATAAAATGATGGAATTTTAATGAGTACATATTTTAATTCTATTTTTGTTCTTTCAGATCATTGAAGTTACCTAATAAAATAGCTTACATAATTATAGAAAGCCAATATAATAATTTTTAAAGTTCGAACAACTCTAAGAAGGAGTTAATTTTTTTTTTTTATTTTTTGGTTTTTCGAGACACGGTTTCCCTGTAGTTTCTAGAGTCTGACCTGGAACTAGCTCTTGTAGGCCAGGCTGGCCTTGAACTCAGAGATCCACCTGCCTCTGCCTCCCCAGTGCTGTGATAAAAGGCATGTGCCACCACCGCCCGGCCGAAAGAGTTAATTTATAAATGAACTCTTGGAACCAGGGTTAGAGCTATGACAACACTTTTTAAAAAATTGTAAGTATATATTAATTACAGGAATAATGAGTTTTATTATATTTCATGCATATATATATATTTATATATGTATATATATAATGTATTTTACCTGTAAATATCCTCTTTTGTTCCCCTCCTGTTCCTGCTGATCCCCTTTCTCTTCCCAACTAGTCAGTCTGTTTTTGAAATGCATGTCCTTTATTTCAGTTAAAGAGTCTGAATATTCACTCTTTTTTATTTTTCTATTTTTTTTATTAAAAATTTCAGCCTCATCCCCGCCTCCCCCCACCTCCCATTTTCCTCCCTGTCTCCCGCTCCCCTTCCCCTCCCTCTACAGTCCCAAGAGCAGTAAGGGTCCCTGCCCTGTGGGAAGTCCAGTGTCCTCCCTCCATCCAGGTCTAGGAAGGTGAGCATCCAAACAGGCTAGGCCCCTCCAAAGTCAGTACATGCAGTAGGATCAAAACCCAGTGCCATTGTCCTTGGCTTCTCAGCAGCCCTCATTGTCTGCCATGTTCAGGGAGTCTGGTTTTATCCCATGCTTTTTCTGTACCATTCCAGCAGGCCATGGTGAGTTCCCATTAGACCAGCCCCACCATCTCAGTGGGTGGGTGCACACCTCGCAATCCTGACTTCCTTGCTCATGTTCTCCCTCCTTCTGCTCCTCATTTGGACCTTGGGAGCTCAGTCCGGTGCTCCAATGTGGGGCTCTGTCTCTATCTCCATCTATCCCCAGATGAAGGTTCTATGGTGATATGCAAGATATTCATCAGTATGGCTATAGGATCAGGCCATTTCGGGCTCCCGCTCCTAAGCTGCCCAAGGAACTAGCTGGGGGCATCTCCCTGGATACCTGGGAACCCCTCTAGAGTCAAGTCTCTGCCAACCCTAAAATTGGTCCCTTAATTAAGATATATGCTTCCCTGCTCCTATATCCACCCTTCTTATATCCCAACCATCCTATTCCCCCAAGCTCTCCCCATCTTCCCCTTCACACTTTTCTAAACCCCTTCTCCCCTTGGTGCCAACCCACCCCACATCCCAAGTTCCAAATTTTTGCCTGGCAATCTTGTCTCCTTCCAAAATCAAGGAGGATAACTCTATGTTTTTCTTTGGGTTCACCTTCTTATTTAGCTTCCTAAGGATCACGAATTATAGGCTCTATGTCCTTTATTTATAGCTAGAAAACAATTATGAGTGAGTATATCCCATGTTCATCTTTTTGGGTGTGGGTTGCCTCACTCAGGAGAGTGTTTTCTATTTCCATCTTTTTGCATGCAAAATTCAAGATGTCATTGTTTTTTACCATGGAGTAGTACTCTAAAGTGTATATATTCCACACTATCTTCATCCATTCTTCCATTGAAGGGCATCTAGGTTGTTTCCAGGTTCTGGCTATTACAAGTAATGCTGCTATAACATAGATGAACAATGCTTTTGTAATATGATAGGACATCTCTTGGGTATATTCCCAAGAATGGGATTGCTGGGTCCTGGGGTAGGTTGATCCCGAATTTCCTGAGAAACTGCCACACTGCTTTCCAAAGTGGTTGCACAAGTTTGCATTCCCACCAGCAATGGATGAGTGTTCACCTTACTCCACAACTTCTCCAGCAAAGGCTATCATTGGTGTTTTTGATTTTAGCCAATCTGACAGGTGTAAGATGGTATCTCAATGTTGTTTTTATTTGCATTTTCCTGATTGCTAAGGAGGTTGAGCATGCCCTTAAGTGTCTTTTGGCCATTTGAACTTCTTCTGTTGAGAATTCTCTGTTCAGTTCAGCACCCAATTTTTAATTGGGTTAATTAGCACTTTAAAGTCTAGTTTCTTGAGTTCTTTATATATTTTGGAGATCAGACTTTTGTCTGTTATGGGGTTGGTGAAGATCTTCTCCCAGTCAGTAGGCTGCCTTTTTGTCTTAGTGACAGTATCCTTTGCTTTACAGAAGCTTCTCAGTTTCAGGAGGTCCCATTTATTCAACTTTGCCCTTAATGTCTGTCCTGCTGTGGTTATACGTAGGAAATGGTCTGCTGTGCCCACATGTTGAAGAGTACTTCCCACTTTCTCTTCTATCAGGTTCAGTGTGCTCCGATTAATATTGAGGTCTTTAATCCATTTGGACTTGAGTTTTGTGCATACTGATAGATATGGATCTATTTTAATTCTTCTACAGGTTGACATCCAGTTATGCCAGCACCATTTGTTGAAGATGCTTTCTTTCTTCCCTTGTATACTTTTACCTCCTTTGTCGAAAATCATGTGTTCATAGGTTTGTGGGTTAATATCTGGGTCTTCTATTTGATTCCATTGGTTGACTTCTCAGTTTTTATGCCAATACCAAGCTGGTTTCAATACTACGTAGCTCTGTAATAGAGTTTGAAGTCAGGGATGATAATGCCTTCAGAAGTTCCTTTATTGTATGATTGTTTTGGCTATCCTGGGTTTTTTGTTGTTCCATATAAAGTTGATTATTATCTCTCTCAAGATCTGTGATGGGACCTTGATGGAACCTTTGATGGGACCTAGATGAGGATTGCATTGAATCTATAGATTGCTTTTGGTAGAATTGCCATTTTTACTATGTTGATCCTCCCATTCCAAGAGCAAGGGAGATCCTTCCATTTTCAAGTATCCTCTTCAATTTCTTTCTTCAAAGACTTAAAGCTCTTGTTAAATAAATCTTTCACTTTCTTGGCTAGAGTTACCCCAAGAAATTTTATGCTATTTGTTGCTATCATGAAAGGTGATGCTTCTCTGATTTCCCTCTCTGCCTCCTTATCCTTTCTGTATAGGAGGGCAACTGAGTTTTGGGAGTTTATCTTGTATCCTGCCATGTTACGAAAGGTGTTTATCAGCTGTAGGAGTTCTTTGGTGGAGTTTTTGGGGTTGCTTATGTACACTATCATATCATCTGCAAATAACGAAAGTTTAACTTCTTCCTTTCCAATTCGAATCCTCTTGATCCCCTTGTTTTGTCTTATTGCTATTGCTAGAACTTCAAGTACTATATTGAAGAGATAAGGAGAGAGTGGACAGCCTTGTCTTGTTCCTGAATTTAGTGGGATGGCTTTGAGTTTCTCTCCATTTAATTTGATGTTAGCTGTCGGCTTGCTGTAAATAGCTTTTATTATATTTAGGTATGACCCTTGTATCCCTAATCTCTCCAAGACCTTTATCATAAAGGGGTGCTGAATTTTGTCAAATGCTTTTTCAGCATCTAATGAAATGATCATATGGTTTGTTCTTTCAGTTTATTTATATGATGGATTACATTGATAGATTTTCGAACCAGCCCTGCATCTCTGGGATGAAGCCTACTTGATCATAATGGTTAACTTTTCTAATTTGTCCTTGGATTCTGTTTGCGAGTATTTTATTGAGAAATTTTTGCATCAATGTTCATGAGTGAGATTGGCCTGTAATTCCCTTTTTTGGTTGAGTCTTTGTGTGGTTTAGGTATCAGGGTAACTGTAGCTTCATAAAAGGAATTTGGCAATGACTCTTCTGTTTCTATATTGTGAAATACATTAAGGAGTATAAGTATTAGGTCTTCTTGGAAGTTCCAGTAGAATTCTGCATTGAAACCATCTGGCCCAGGCCTTTTTTTTTTTTTTTTTTTTTTTTTTTTTTTTTTTTTTTTTTTTTTTTTTTTTTTTGTAGGGAGGTTTTTGATTACAGTTTCTAATTCTTCACAAATAACAGGTCTATTTAGATTGTTCACCTGGTCCTGGTTTAAATTTGGTATATGGTAGTTAACTAAAAAATGTCCATTTCTTTTACATTTTCCAATTTTGTGGCATGCAGGCTTTTGTAGTAAGATCTAATGATTCTCTGAATTTCCTCAGTGTCTGTGGTTATGTCCCCCTTTTCATTTCTGATCTTATTAATTTGCGTGTTCTCCCTCTGCCGTTTGATTAGTTTGGCTAAGGGTTTGTCAATCTTGTTGATTTTCTCCAGGAACCACCTTTTTGCTTCGTTGATTCTTTGGATCGTTTTTTTGTGTTTCTATTTTGTTGATTTCTGCCCTCAATTTGATTATTTCTAGTCTTCTGCTCCTACTAGGTGGGTCTGCTTCTTTTTTTTCTAGAGCTTTCAGGTGTGCTGTTCAGTCTCCAATGTGTTCTTTCTCCATTTTCTTTATGTTGGCACTTAGTGCTATGAACTTTCCTCTTAGCACTGCTTTCATGGTGTCCCATAGGTTTGGGTATGTTGTGTCTTTAGTTTCATTGAATTCAAGGAAGTCTTTAATTTCTTTATTTCTTTCCTTACCCAGGGGTGGTTCAGTAGTTGACTGTTATGCTTCTAAGAGTTTGTAGGCTTTCTGGGAGTAGAATTATTGTTAAATTCTAACTTTATTCCATGGTGATCAGATAGGACCCAGGTGGTTAATAATATTTTTTTTTTGTATCTGTGGAAGTTTGCTTTGTTACTGAGTATGTGATCAATTTTTGAGAAGGTTCCATGAGCTGCAGAGAAGAAGGTATATTCTTTCCTATTTGGGTGGAATGTTCTATAGATGTCTGTTAAATCCATTTTATTCATTACCTCCATTAATTCTCTTATTTCTCTGTTAGGTTTCTGTCTGATTGACCTGTCCATTGGTAAAAGAGGAGTGTTGAAGTTTCCTACTATTAGTGTGTGGTTTGATGGCTGCCTTGAGTTCTAGTAAACTTTCTTTTACATAAGTGTGTGCTTTTATATTAGGGGCATAGATATTCAGGATTGAGACTTCATTCTGATGGATTTTTCCTGTAATGAGTATAAAGTGTCCCTTTCCATCTCTTCTGATTGATTTTAGTTTGAAGTCAACTTTGTTAGAAATTTGTATCGCCACACCCGTTTGTTTCTTAGGTCCATTTGCTTGATAAACCTTTTCCCAACCCTTCACTCTGAGTAGATGTCTGTCTTTGTGGTTGAGGTGTGTTTCTTGTAAACAGCAGAAAGTTGGATCCTGTTTTCGTATCCAATCTCTTAGCTTGTGCCTTTTTATAGGTGAGTTGATTCCATTGATATTAAGTGATTTTAATGATTAGTGGTTATCAACTCTGATTAATTTTTTGGTAGTAGAGTTTGTGTGTTTCACTTCTTCGAGTTGTGCTGGTGAAGGGTTGCTAGATGTCTGAGTTTTTGTGGGCATTGTTGAACTCTTTGGTTTGTGATTTTCCTTTTATTACTTTCTGTAAGGCTGGATTTGTGGCTACGTATTGTTTAAATCTGTTTTTGTCCTGGAATATCTTGTTTTCTCCATCGATGGTAAATGCAAGCTTTGCTGGGTATAGTAGTCTGGGCTTGCATCCATGTTCCCTTAGCATCTGTAGCTCATCTATCTAAGACCTTCTGGCTTTGATGGTTTCCAGTGAGGAGTCAGGTGTAATTCTGATAGGTTTCCCTTTATATGTTACTTGACCTTTTTTTTTGCAGCTTCTTAATATCTGTTCTTTATTCTGTATGTTTTGTGTTTTGATTATTATATGGCACAGGGATGTTTTCTTTTGATCCAGTCTATTCGGGGTTGTGTAGGCTTCTTGTACCTTCATAGGAATATCCTTCTTTAGGTTGGGGAAATTTTCTTCTCTAATTTTGTTGAACATATTTTCTGGGCCTTTGAGTTGTAACTCTTCTCCTTCTTCTACCCCTATTATTCTTAGGTTTGGTCTTTTCATGTTATCCCATATTTCC
This sequence comes from Arvicola amphibius, assembly GCF_903992535.2. Lineage (NCBI taxonomy): Eukaryota > Metazoa > Chordata > Mammalia > Rodentia > Cricetidae > Arvicola > Arvicola amphibius. Next base: position 36,922,120 of record NC_052065.1, on the reverse strand, counting down.
TGGATGTATTGTGTTAATATTTTGTTGGATTTGTTTTGTCCTTTAATCGGTGAGTTTATTTCCTCTATAGTATCTTCAGAGTCTGAGATTCTTTCTTCTATCTCTAGTATTCGGTTGGTAATACTTGTCTTTGTAGTTTCTGTTTATTTACCCAGAATTTCCATTTTCAGTCTTCCCTCAGATTTTGTTGTCTTCATTACTTCCATTTCAATTTTTCAAGTCTTGAAATGTTTCCCTTATTTTTTGATTGCTTTTTCTTGTTTTTCTTGTTTTTCTTGGGTATATTTGAGAGATTTATTCATTTTGTCTACCTTTTTGTTTGTCATCTCCACTTCTTTATGGCAGTTTTTTACCTCCTGTTTAAGGTCCTCTATTATTTTTATGAAGTGCTGTTTAAAGTTTATTTCCTCTATTTCTTCTGGAGTAGGGTGTTCAATTCTTGTTGTTTCTGGATTCTGGTGATGTCATGTTGCCTTTCAGGTTGTTGGAGGAATTCTTGCATTGGTGCCTGCCCATCTCTTCCTTTCAAATGGAGCCAGGACAGATTTGGTGTCTTGGTCCAATCACAGACTGACTCTGGGTGGATCTCCTCAGTGCAGGAGCAGGAACTGTTCCTGACTGGATGGAACTGCTCTGTACTGAAACAGGTATGCCTGGATATCCCAAGGACACAGCGGACAAAAGGGCAAACGTGGGGTCAGGGTGGAGTCCAGTAGCACACAGCAGACCTAGCAGCACAAGCTGAAGGTGCCCGCATTCCCTTGCTGGGAATCTTCAGGCCTGCCTGGCAGGTTGCCTCTCACCACTATGGGTGGATGGCCTTGGTGCAGGAGCAGGACACTGGTCCTGAGTCAAGGACCTTGCATACACTAGGGCAGGCTTGGGAGAGGCAGGGGCTGTGTAACAAAGACACCCCTGCAGCAGGAGCTCTGGGAGGTGGGCTGTGATCTCTTCTGGGACAGGCTGCCCTGGAATAGCACACTCTCACCTTTCCCGATGGAACTCCTCAGCACTGAATCAGGGATGCCTGGTAGCCCAAGGACACCGAGGACAAAAGAGCAAACGGGGAGGGGGGGCAGGGCGGGGTCCCATAGCATACAGCAGACCTTGCAGCACAAGCTGAAGGTGCCCTCACTCCCTTGCGGGAATCTTCAGGCCTGCCTGTCTGGCAGCCCCTCACTGCTCTGGGTGGATGGCCTTGGTGCAGGAGCAGGAAACTCTTCCTGATCCAAGGACCTTGCATACACTCTGAATATTTACTCTTAAAAGTATTTAATATTTAAGTCATTTCTACACTATAGAAAATGTAGAACAGTACAAAGACAAGAGTAAAAATCACAACGTCTAAAGTCATACACTACGTATTGTAGAAAACTCTAGCTGGTTCTTATGAATCATATTGCACTAGACTTTGTGGTGGTGACTGAACAGAGGTAGCAATAATACCTCAGTACTTTCTCAGCCTTATTTCACCTAGAACCTGTCCTGGAGAACTTTGCTGCCATTACTAGTCATACACTCAGACTCCTAGGTTAAATAAGGATGTTGTCTGACAGCATCTTTCTGGACTTCTTCTCCATTCTACAAGCCCAAGCTCTGCTCTTCTCTTCTCTTCTCTTCTCTTCTCTCTCTTCTCTTCTCTTCTCTTCTCTTCTCTTCTCTTCTCTTCTCTTCTCTTCTCTTCTCTTCCCCTTTTGTTGAGAGCGGCTGCTCATTCATTTCCTGAGCACCCAGGCCAGAAATAATAAAACAGAAACAATATTAATTGCAACATTGATTGGCTAAGGACTCTAAAATATTCCTGTCTAGTTCTTTATCTTAAATTAATCTATTTCTATTATTTTGTGCATCACCACAAAGCTGTGGCTTACCAGGTAAAGTTCCAGCATCTGTCCCCTTTGGCACCTACATGGTGTCTCCCTGACTCTGCCTTCTTTCCTCCTCAATCTGTTTGGAATTCTCTCCTTACTCTATTCTGCCTTGTCATTGGCTTTATTCATTAACTAATAAAAGAAACACATGTACAGAAGGACATCCCACACCATTTTCCCTATTTTGTTCAAATAAAAAGGAAGGTTTTGACTTTAACATAGCAAGATTACATACAAGAAAGGTATCAAGCAAGAATTACACTTACAATATTCAAATCTACTTTATCTTTTATCATAACTAAGTAACTAAGGAAATTATATTTATAGTTATCTATTGTTCAACTCCATCGAAGACCCCCCAGAAGAATATAATATTACCTAAGTTATCAGGAAGTGCATTGTCAACAATTTCCAAAACTCTAGAAGTGACAGACATATTGCTAACTGGACAGTCACCCAAATTTCTTTTGTAACAATGGGACTTCCATCTGTAGCCTACAGGCACAGTGTGTCTGGCAGACTTTTCATGAAGCAGGAAATTTCAAAGACAGTTCTGAATGTATTGCCAGTTTGTCAATCACTTTCTTCTGTGTCCTACAGAATGTCCTGCAGACTCTTTAATGAAGTAGGTACCCTGAAGGACTGTCTTCCCCTTTAGGCAAGCAGTCATTTTTATGTGGGTTCTGCATGTGCACTTCATACAGCATACCATCATGCTATCCAGGCAAGAACAGTTTCTTGCCCAAATGGCTAACAAGCTTTATAAGGAGCCTCTTCGATGCCCTCTTAAATTAATTGGTGCTGTCAAAAGCAGACATGTCTCAATGTTGAGAGAAATCTAAGTCCTTAAAGCATTTAAATGGCATATTCTGTTAGTCTTTGAAAGGTTTGAAGAATGACTACACATCTGAAGTATATCTCTGTACATCTAGAAAACCTAAGTAACATGACTACAAGCTTTACTATTACAAGACTCTCTATTAACATGCATTTCTTAATAAAATGTTACATTATTAAATGAGCTGCACAAACACAACACCTTAAACAAAAACAGAAAAACATATAACAAAATTGACCTTAAATTTGTATCAATAGACCAAGATTCATGCCAGTGTAAAGTATTTATCCATATATTGTATCCCTTTTTAAATGAAAACAAACATTTATAAACAATCATTTAGGGAATTTGGGTGTTGCTATCTAGACTATTTCCTATTGATTATAGGTGCTGTTAATCAGGTCTTTCATGGGGTATCTTATGTCATAGGTCCATTTAAGCCAGTAGACACAATAAATACAAATAAATTAAAGAAAACACAATAATATACATAATCCACACTCTCTGAGTATATTCCATTTTTATGTGGCTTTTAAAAATTTTTATTACTTATTTTTACAAGTTTAATATTTATTTTACTATTTCTACTCTTTAATCTATGACTGTCTATACTCTGTCTTTTTAAAGACTTTACTCTTTTAACCAATTACTTCTTTTTATAAATATTTTCTCTATCCCAATCCCATGTACACTTATTCAACCCTGTGACCTATTTAGAGGTCTTTTCCACCTGAATTTTTCTTTATTGCATGCGTATTTGTATCTTTTTTGACCAAGAGCACATATTTTCCTTTAAATGCTAAGTGGGCATGAATAGAACCAACTCCATGGCTTTTCTTGTTGGATCCATCAAGTCCAACATGGGAGAGGATGTTCACTGCTTCTGAGAGCCATGCACATTGCCCCAGCTCCAGTGACAAAGTGGGTCTGTGTCACCATTAAGCAATTGGTAACATGCTGCTCATAGATCCCATTCAAATGTTTGTCCTCATGAAAGAGCCAGAGCTGTTTGTGCAACTAACATGAACCAGGAAGACTTCTCCTAAGGAAGCTATGCAGCCTGAGAATCTTGAGTCAGGAAGATGGCAATGAAAGGATCGGTGACAACCCTATTCACCTTCAGCAAAGAGAATGCATCTGAAAAATGCAGATAACAAGAAGCTGCTCTAAACTTATTTCTTTTGTGTCTAGAATTCCTTTCCAATCTCCCTCAGGTTCTCTTTTCCCTTTTCTTCTTTCCCCTTCTCTCCTTTCCCTTTCTCTTTTTCTCTCTTCCTGCCAGGGTCTATTTTGTTTTCTTAAGCAAAAAGTAATAAATAAAAAAAATTCTAAGCAACTGAAACTTCTCTTCTTGACATTTAAATAGGAAAGGCATTAATACTCTTAACTTAGAGAGAAATAGAGAGAAAATTTGCATGCATGCTTGTGATATTATTCTCTGGAAATTTCAAAGAAAATGTTTTAATTGGTTGGAAAATCAAAGAAAAATGCATGGTGTTAATGCTGATCAAGTACAGATTATCTGTTTCTGTAACATGAGGGTCTGATTGTTGGGGTTTCTGTCCTGCCTGGTTCCTGAAGTCATAATGCACCAAAGAAAATCACACAGAGCATCTACATTAGATATAAACTGATTGGCCCATTAGCTCAGGCTTCTTATTAACTCTTGTAACTTATTAACACATTTGTATTTATGTCAGCCACATGGCTTGATACCTTTTTTCACAGGGCAGGTCACAACCTGCTTCTTCCATGCCTGGGGAGGACTCTGAAAAGAGCTTCCTTTTTCCCAGAATATTCTTGTTCTCTTTGCCCCACCTCTACTTCCTGTCTGGTTTTCCTGCCTATACTTCCTTCTTAGCTTCTGGCCAATCAGCATTTATTTAAAATATAATTGACAGAATATAGAATTGTGCCACAATTTCAGTTAATTTAGAAAAAAGTACTTCCTTCTACTTACCAAAAATCTTGTCCTAGAACTATTGCAATTAAAACTTTAAAATATTGCTGGAGAAGATTGAATTGTGGTTAGGAAAAGACTGAGAAGAACCAGACACTGATGCATTTTGAAGGCTGCCTAGTACTGTACACCCTGGTACAGAGTCTTCATTGTTTTCTACCAACAATAAAACATATGTAATAAGAATTCACATTTGTAAACAGTAAAAAGGCAAAATGCATTAGCATTATGCCATTTCAAAACCCAGAAAGGGCATTTGATCAGATGATTTATTTCCATCTGTCATGAAAAGCTTTCTGATAAAGTAAAAAAAGGAATCTCCCCATGCTTGTAACAGTAAAAGGCTTATTCTGATTTCCTGCTTAATGAATTATTTACATACTCCACTGAAAGCCATTTATACTCCATCTGCACTTAGGCAGCACTCTAGAAAGTAACACTCTCATTTATAATTTTGTTTCTTCTGAATTCACTGTGTTGCCTTCACTATGTGATAATATGGGTGTTCTCTACCTTGCTGATGAATGAAGACCAATGTTAGTAAACAACAACTCTTCAATATAGCAAAGTAGTGCAAAAGTGTTTTTTTCCAGGATATTATTATTTAAACAGTGTAAACAGAACAAAAAGATACACAGAGATGAATGAGAATCAGGCACTGCAGCCTGAAAGTGTGATATAGCAAGTATCCAGTCTGTTTCAGGATCCTGTTGGTCCCCCTTGACACTACTCCATGTTATTTCTCACTGCAGTGTCTCATTCAGGTCCTAGAGTTCCCTCACTTGGAATATGCACAGGGGACACAGAAGTAGTTTGCACTACTTATAGCAAACAAAGTGATTTTGATACATAGGAAAATGTCTAGATGGCAAATTAGGAGCAGGTTTCAGGCTATTTTGACTGAAGATTTGTGTTTACCATCCCTATCTCATTCACAGAAAAAGGGAAAGTTTTTCTTTTACAGAGAATTCTGTTCTTGCTCCCGATGACCCTGCCAGGAATGATTTATACTGAAATCCCACTAGCCTTTTACTATTTACAAATCTAGTGTGAGTGTCTTGCAACCACAGTGGAAGCAGCTAGCTGTTTTAGGTACCAAGTGTAAGTGCAATTGAAGAAGAGACCAGGTGAACAGTTGGATTTCTTCTTTGCATGTTACTGGCAGAGTGATTTTCCCACTAATAAATGAACTGAGCAGGTATGTAAGCTTTTCTGATATTAGAGTGACATATTACTTTTCCTGTTTTCAACTTGATATTAGCTTCAAAATAAAATGCACTCATCCCTTCCTGTCCATTCCCAGCTTGCACCCATAACCCCCCTCAATCCCCACCCCCGACTTCATCCTCCCGTCTTTGGGGCCACAAAATCCCACAGCTCAGCCTGTTTGGGCTGGGAGACCGGGAATTGAGTGCACCCAGGCCAGTGGGAGGTCCCCTGTTTCAATAGCTTGCCTGCAGCAAGGTAGGCCCTTTGACAGCAAGCTACTTGGCCAGCAAGGAGACCTGACTGTCTACCAGAAGATCCATCATTCATTGGGGTGAGTGAGTGCCTGAACCTCGGCAGCCACCAGGAAAGGGACCACCGACATTCCTCAACGCCCCACACACACTTCTTGCTCTTCCTGCAGGGGTTATTCTCCCTGGATACTGCATCTCTCTACCTGTCCCTTCCCAGCTTGCACCCAGAACCCCCCCCCCACTTCATCCTCCCATCTTTGGGGCCACAAAATCACACAGCTCAGCCTGTTTGGGCTCCAGGACCAGAAATTGAGTGCACCAAGGCCATGGGAGGTCCCCTGCTTCAATAGCCTGCCTGCAGCAAGGTAGGCCCTTTGTCAGCGAGTTGCTTGGCCAGCAAGGAGACCTGACTATCTACCAGAAGATCCATCATTCATTGGGGTGAGTGAATTGAATTCATTGGGGGTGAATTGAACTTCTAAAAGAAGACCCAAAGGGGATTATTCAGAGGAAGAAATGGGCAAGCGCCAATGAAAGAATTCCTCCAACAATTAGAAAAACAACATGAAAGCACCAGAACCCAGAGAACTTACAACAGGAGGACTTGAACACACTAATCAAGAAGAAGTAGAAAAAATTGACGTCATGAAAGAAATAGAGTCCCTTAAACAGGAAAAGAAAAACTCCCTTAAAGAAATGGACGAGAAGAATAACAAAAAGTTTGAAGAATTGAGTAAATCTGTAAATGGTATACTAAAAAACCAAGAAAAAACAATCAAACAGATAATGGAAATAGTGCAAGACTTGAAAACTGAAATGGAGACAAGGAAGAAAACACAAGCCAAGGGCCAGCTGGATATGGAAAATCTATGTAAATGAACAGAGACTACAGAAACAAGCATAACCAACAGAATACAAGAGATAGAAGAAAGAATCTCAGATTCTGAAGATACCATAGAGAAAATAAATGCACTGATCAAAGAAAACAGCAAATATAACAAATTCTCATCACAAAACATTCAAGAAATCTGGGACACAATTAAAAGGCCAAACCTAAGAATAATGGGCTTAGAAGAAGGAGAAGAATTACAGCTCAATGGTCCAGAAAATATATTTAATAAAATTATAGAAGAAAACTTCCCAAACCTAAAGAAAGATATTCCTATTAAGGTTCAAGAAGCTTACAGAACACCAAATAGACTGGATCAAAAGAAAAATCATCCCCTCACCATATTATAATCAAAACACAAAACATACAGAAAAAAAGAATATTAAGAGCTGCAAAGGAAAAAGGTCAAGTAACTTATAAAGGTAAACTTATCAGACTAACACCTGACTTCTCTATGGAAACCATTATTGCCAGAAGGTCCTGGATAGATGATCTGCACAAACTAAGAGACCATGGATGCAAGCTCAGATTACTATACCCAGCCAAGCTTTCATTCACTATAAATGGAGAAAACAAAATATTCCAAGATAAAAAAAAATTTAAAAATTACATAGCCACAAATCCAGCCTTACAGAAAATAATAAAAGGAAAATCCCAAACAATGAAGTCCAGCATTGCCGAAAATATCTCAGGCATCTAGCGACCCTTCACCAGCACATCTCAAAGAAAGGAAGCACACAATCTCTAATACCAAATAAAAAATGACAACCAGAGTTAACAACCACTGGTCATTAATATCACTTAATATCAATGGACTCAATTCACCTATAAAAAGGCACAGGCTAAGAGATTGGATACGAAAACAGGATCCAACATTCTGCTGTTTACAAGAAACACACCTCAACCACAAAGACAGACATACACTCAGAGTAAAGGGTTAGGATATGGTTTATCAAGCAAATGGACCTAAGAAACAAACTGGTGTGGCCATACTAATTTCTAACAAAGTTGACTTCAAACTAAAATCAATCAGAAGAGATGGAAAGAGACACTTTATACTCATTACAGGAAAAATCCATCAGAATGAAGTCTCAGTCCTGAATATCTATGCCCCTAATATAAAAGCACCCACTTATGTAAAAGTTACTAGAACTCAAGGCAGCCATCAAACCAAACACACTGATAGTGGGAGACTTCAACACTCCTCTCTCACCAATGGACAGGTCAATCCAACAGAAACCTAACAGAGAAATAAGAGACTTAATGGAGGTAATGAACCAAATGGACTTAACAGACACCTATAGAAAATTCCACCCAAATAGGAAAGAATATACTTTCTTCTCTGCAGCTCATGGAACCTATTCAAAAATTGACCACATACTCGGTAGCATTGCAAACTTCCACAGTTACAAAAACATATTTATAACCACCTGCATCCTATCAAATCACCATGGATTAAAATTAGAACACAACAACAATGCTACCCCCAGAAAGCCTACAAACTCATGGAAACTGAACAGTCAACTACTGAACCACACCTGGGTCAAGGAAGAAATAAAGAAAGAAATTAAAGTCTTTCTTGAATTTAATGAAAATAAAGATACAACATACTCAAACCTATGGGACACTAGGAAAGCAGTGCTAAGAGGAAAATTCATAGCACTAAGTGACCACTTAAGAAAACAGAGAAAGCACACATTGGAGACTTAACGGCACACCTGAAAGCTCTAGAAAAGAAAGAAGCAGACTCACCTAGGAGGAGTAGAAGACTGGAAATTATCAAACTGAGGGCTGAAATCAACAAAATAGAAACACAAAAAACAATCCAAAGGATCAATGAAACAAAAAGCTGGTTCTTGGAGAAAATCAACAAGATTGACAAACCCCTAGCCAAACTAATCAAACGGCATAGAGAGAACAAACAAATTAATAAGATTTGAAATTAAAAGGAGGACATAACCACAGACACAGAGGAAATTCAGAGAATCATTAGATCTTACTACAAAAGCCTGTATGCCACAAAATTGGAAAATGTAAAAGAAATGGACATTTTTTTAGATAAGTACCATATACCAAAGTTAAACCAGGACCAGGTGAACAATCTAAATAGTCCTGTTAGTCACGAAGAATTAGAAACTGTTATCAGAAACCTCCCTATCAAAAAAAGCCCAGGACCAGATGGTTTCAATGAAGAATTCTACCAGAACTTCCAAGAAGACCTAATACCTATATTACTTAATGTAGTTCATAATATAGAAACACAAGAGTCATTGCCAAATTCCTTTTATGAAGCTACAATTACCCTGATACCTAAACCACACAAAGACTCAACCAAGAAAGAGAATTACAGGCCAATCTCACTCATGAACATCGACGCAAAAATTCTCAATAAAATACGGGCAAACCGAATCCAAGGACACATTAGAAAAATTATCCACTATGATCAAGTAGGCTTCTTCCCAGAGATGCAGGGCTGGTTGAACATAAGAAAATCTATAAATGTAATCCATCATATACAGAACCTGAAGGAAAAAAAATATGATCATCTCATTAGATTCTGAAAAAGCATTTGACAAAATTCAACACCCTTTTATGATAAAGGTCTTGGAAAGATTAGTGATACAAGTGTCATTCCTAAATATAATAAAGGCTATTTACAGCAAGCCGACAGCTAACACCAAATTAAAATGAGAGAAATCAAGGCCAGCCCACTAAATTCAGGAACATGACAAGGCTGTCCCCTTTCTCCTTCTATTTTCAATATAGTGATTGAAGTTCTATCAATAGCAATAAGACAACACAAGGGGAACAAGGGGATTCAAATTGGAAATGAAGAAGTTAAACTTTTGTTATTTGCTGATGATATGATAGTGTACATTATCGTTGCTATCGTGAAAGGTGATGCTTCTCTGATTTCCCTCTCTTCCTCCTTATCCTTTGTGTAGAGGAGGGCAACTGATTTTTGGGAGTTTATCTTGTATCCTGCCACGTTACTAAAGGTGTTTATCAGCTGTAGGAGTTCTTTGGTGGAGTTTTTGGGGTCGCTTATGTACACAGTGAATCTTGATACTGTATGTTATTATGCTCTCTTTGAATTGCTTGAATGCTGAGGAAGAAGCAACAGTTGCTAAAAGATATTTGTTTACAAATGCTGCTGAACTAATCCAACATAGATATTTTGAAAATACCTTCACTTCAGAATTTGGATCTAAGGATATGATACTTTGGAAAAGAGATTCTTCTTTTGTTTTTACAGAAAATGAGACCCTGTGGATTGCTTCTATCCCAATATGGTATGATAGATCATGCCCTCTTGAAAGGTTGCTGTGAACACCCTCAAAAACTTACTTCAACCAACTGATGACTGAAATGAACCTGGCACACAGGTGACACCATGAAAGATCTGATTAACAGCACCTCCACACAGCAGGAAGCTGTTTGGCGAGAAATAACTATATCCATATTCCCAAATATTGTTTATATATGTTCTTTTACATTTAAAGTGGGATATGATATAGATATGAATAATTTACATTGGTTTAAATTTTACTCTATTGATATAAATTTAACTTCAATTTTATTATATGTATATGTATTTCTGATCTTTTTAAAAAGACTTATTTATTTATTTATTTATTTATTTAGCATACAATGTACTGCTGGCAAGGAAGGAACCAGGTCTCATTACAGATGGCTGTGAGCCACAATGTGGTTGCTGGGAATTGAACTCGGGATGTCAAGAAGAGCAGCCAGTGCTCTTACAATCTGAGCCATCTATCCAGCCCCGTATTTCTGATCTTGATTAAGGTATGTGATTGTGTAGTTCATTTAAAAATGTAATGTATATAGTTTGTTAATGGATAATCATAAATAATAATCAAGCTTGTAGTCATGTTAGTTAGATTTTCTAGATATAGAGAGATATATTTGAGTTAGATAGGCATTCTTCATATCTTCCAAAGACGACAGAATATGGCATTTAATGTTTTAATAACTTATGGCTTTTCATGACAATGAGACACATCTGCTCCTGGCAGCACCAATCTACTTCAAGAGGAAGATGGGCAATGAAGAGGATCCTTCGTTTGATAGCAATTTGCGCAAGAAACTGTTCTTGCCTGGACTGTTGCATAAACTGGACACAGATAACACGCAGAGAGAGGACTGCTGAACTTGCTTAAAGGTGAGATGATCTTTTGGGGTTCCTGATTCATGAAAGAGTCTGTGAGACATTCTGCAGGACACAGCAGATACTGACTGAACTGCCTTTGAAATTTCCTGCTACATGAAAATGTCTGCTGGAAATTATGGGCCTGTAGGCTGAAGATGGATGCCCCAATGGTACAGAGGAACTTTGGGGGACTGTCCAGGGAGCGAGATGTCTCTGTGATTTCTAGAGTTTTGTAAGTTGCTTACTTCTCATTTACTTAAGTAATATTATATCCTTCTGGGGTCTTTGATGGAGTTGAAGAATAGATAGATAGTTACAGTTGTTTTCCTTTGTTATGATAAAAGATAAAATAGATATAAATATTGTAACTGTAATTCTTACTTAATAACTTTTTGTTATATGAAATTTTAATATGTTAAAGTTAAAGCCTTTCTTTTTGTTTAAACAGAAAAAGGGGAAATGATGGAGGGCTCTCATTGGTTAATAAAGAAACTACCTTGGCCTTTTGATAGGGCAGGGTTTAGATAGTTGGAGTAGACAGAACAGAAGGCTGGGAAGAAGGGAAGTTAATCAAATGCCATGCCTCTCCTCTCTGAGAGAGTTGCCATGAAGCCAGCCACCAGGTCAGACATGCTGAATCTTTCCCAGTAAACCCCCACCTGTGGTGCTACACAGATCATTAGAAATGGTTTAAGCAAGATTTGAGAGTTAGCTAATAAGAGACTAGAGCTAATGGGCCAGGCAGTGTTTAAATGAATACAATTTGTGTGTTGTTATTTCCGGAGCTAAGCTAGCTATGCGGGAGCCACATGGGATAAAAGTAGGCCTGCCTGTCTCCTCACTACAAAACTCATTTATTATACACATGGGAATGAAGGAGGTAAGTTAGTTAATCATAATAGAGAACTCTCCACAAAGCAGCATTGCTCAATCTGTGGACAGGGAACTCGTTGGCAAACCTCTATCTTCAAAAAATATTTACATTATGATTCATAACAGTAGCAAGATTACAGTTGTAAAGTAGCTATTAAAATAATGTTGTGGTTGGGAGTCAACACAAGATGAGTAGTTATATTAAAGGGTAGCAGCATTAAGAAGGTTGAGAACCACTGTCCTAAACTTTTTCTCTAATTCTAATTGTCTCCTATCTGATTCTTCTATCTTATGTAACTTCAGCAGTAGTAAACAAATAGCTTATATTTAGCCAAACTTCTCTTATGGATTTACACAAATATTTTCTGATGGTTATTGTATTTTCCTTCCTAAAAATCTCCCAACTCCATCTCCATATTTCCATGTTATCATCCACAGCACTAATTTATTAAGTTGCTCAGTCATTGCATCAGTAAATCAGAATGCAACCAAAAGGGCAGAACTAAAAGGAGACTGCATATACATAACATTAGTTATTCAAGTGCTGTTGAATGATGGTTTTGATCCTATAAAGATTTGTCACTTGTATTGGTTTAATAAAATGATGATTATTGAGTAGCCAGGTGGGAAGGATAGGCAGGGTGACCAGGCAGGAAGTGTAGGTGGAGAAAACAGAAGAGTTTTGGGAAGAGGAAAGGCTCAGTTTTCAGTTATCAACCAGACACAAAAAAGCAACATGAGAATGCCTCACTGATAAAAGGTACTAAGCCACATGGCTAACACAGACAAGAATTACAGGTTAATGTACTATATAAGAGTTAATAAGAAGCTTGAGCTAATAGGCCAACCAGTTTATAATTAATATAAGCCTCTGTGTGTTTCTTTGGGACTGAATGGCTGTGGGACTGGGTGGGACAGAAACTTCTACCAACAAATAATGCCAACATGGACAACTACATCCACAAAACCTGAGAGTTCTTAGGAAGTAATTCTAGACACAAAAGAACAGTGTCAAACATGGCTTCTTCAAAGTAGCATTTTCTCAGGTAGGCTGTGTTTTCTAGAAACAAGCACGTCTCATTTAAGAGAGGCTTCCTGATTCAGCTTTTAGTTGCAAAACCTTGAAGCTCTTTTAATAGAACCCACAACCAAACCCTTAAATTGTTTTTATGAATAGCTGACAGCATGCTTCTTTGTGAAGGCAGGAATGTTGAAACTCCATAGAGTTGCAGCAATAAACATGGCTCCTGCCTGTACCTCCACCATGAATCCAGACTTTCAGAAAGCTAAGGAATGGGGTGATTCCAGCTGTAAAAGCCACGGCTGTAATCCTATCCATATTGCTTAGCAAATTAAAGATTCATGTGGTCATAAAAAGAGAGATATACAGTAAAGTTAGATTCAAATGAAAAAAAAAAAACCTCTAAATGGTTAACAATGTTTAAAAATATATTTAGGCTTGGGAGAGAAAAGAAAAAGAATAAAGTCCTTTAAAAAAAGAGAGCATAGTTGGTTTGGTGGCACATACCTTTAATCCCAGCTCTTGTCATGTGGGAGGGTCTTCTGTTTGATTTGATTTCATTGGTTAATAAAGAAACTGCCTGGCTCATTTGATAGGCCGGCCCTCAGGTGGGTGGAGTAGGCAGAACAGAATGCTGGGAAGGGAAGTTAATAAATCACCATGCCTCTCCTCTCTGAGAGACACGCGATGAAGCTCCAGCCCAAGATGGACTTATGCTAGAATCTTCCCGGTAAGGCACCACTTTGTGGTGCTACACAGATTATTAGATATGGGTTAGACAAGATGTGAGTAAGAGGCTGAAACTAATGGGCCAGGCAGTGTTTAAATGAATGCAGTTTGTGTGCTGTTATTTCGGGGCATAAGTTAGCCAGTGGCCGGGAACTGGGTGGGATGAAAAGCAGGCCTGCCTGCAACTCACCACTACATTCTTGGGAGCCAGAGGCAGTTGGATTTCTGTAAATTCAAGGACAGCCTGGTCTACAGAGTGAGTTCCAGATAGTCAAAGATACACAGAAAACCCTTGCCTCAAAAAAACCAAAGATTAATAATTAAAATAAAAAATAGAGCTTAAAATAAAGCCACATAAAGATGGAAAATACACAGAGAATCTGGATACTGTATGCTATTGTGTTTTCTTTGAATTTTTGACAGCTGTGGAAGGATCAACAGTTCCTAAAAGACATTTGATTATAAATGCTGCTGGATTAATTCAACATACATATTTTTAAATGCTTTGACTTCAAAATTTAAGTCAAAAGATACGTTATTTTGGAAATGAGGTTTTGCTTATGTTTCCATGAAAAATGAGAGGCTGTGGATTCATTCTGGGTTAAGAGAAATCAGGCTTAATGATGGAAGACTTCCTGAAAAATCCACAATAGGAGCAGATAGCCCAGATAATCCAATACTTCAGAGGATCTCTGTTGGAGTTTCTTCTGAGTTATACACCCAGAATATCTTCAAGACTGCTGGATGAGATGATCAAGCTTCACAGAATATTCTAATCAGCACTTGACCATTCAGTCCCATTAGATTATCAGTACCCCCAATTAGCAAGGAGTAGCCTATAAAACTACACTCACATCCCCCCAAATGGATTATGGGTGTTTGTCATTCTTTAGAATGTTGGTTACAAGTTGTTATGGATAATGGTCAGGAAAAATGCTAAACAAAGAGGATTAGATTCAGAGTTCATGGTTTTAAAAAAATGGTGGGGGGGGAGTTCTAGGGGACAATGGTCTTGCATCCTGTAAATATTTGTCACTTATATTGGTTTAATAAAATGCTGATTGGCCTGTAGACAGAAAGGAAATATAGGCAGGGTGACCAGAACAACAGAATTCTGGAAAGAGGAAAAGCTCAGTCTGCAGTAGTCACTGAGACACAGGGGAAGAAATTTGAGAATGCCTCACTGATAAAAGGTACCAAGCCATGTGGCTAACATAGACAAGAATTATGGGTTAATGTAAGATATAAGAGTTAGTTGGAAGTCTGAGCTAATAGGTCAACCAACTTATAAGTAATATAAGCCTCTGTGTGTTTCTTTGGGACTGAACAGCTGTGGGACCAGGTGGAACAGAAACCTTTGTAAAAATCTGAGATGTGAGGTCTCAAAAGTGAAGGATGACTAAGTGTGTGATATTTTCATACTGGCAAACATGACAGTACAATTATAATAGACTGAAAACTTTTATCACAGTGAAGTTATTTTACAAATATAATCAGTAAGAAAGAACATTAATAAGAATGAAACCTAATGGGAAAGAACAAAGTATATATTTCCATACCAAATACCTCTTCTCAGATATAGAGAAAGCCCTGTTTTTTAATATCAGATACCCTAAAGTTTGTAGTGATAATTTATTCATATTTTAATAAACAAAGTTTGCCTAAAGATCAGCAGGGCAAAACTAAGCCACTAGAGATCAGGCAGTGGTGGCACCCAACTTTAATCCCAGTATTTGGGAGACAGAGGTAGGTGGATCTCTGTGAGTTCAAGGATACCCTGGGCTATACAAGATCAATGCAAAAACAACAGGAGCATACATATGTGTATGAGATTCACATACAAAGTAATAATATAGAGATATTATGTCTACTGTTAACAGTTCTGCATACCAACATCCTTCAAACATATAGCATAATCAATATATTGACATTGTTACAGTCAAAAGTGCCGTGCACTGTGGCCCCCATCTGTGCTCTATGTGCTAGAAGCCAGTTCATGAGCTTCTGACAAGGGAGGTTGAGAATACACACACAGAGACAGACCAATACATAGACTTTCCAACACTGGTACCAAAAAGCCCTTCTTTAATAGCACCATGGAAGCTTAAATACCCTGAAGTCAATGGCCAACAGGTGAAAATCCTATCCTCTGATCCTCTAGGTAAAGCACAGCTTTTAGTAACTTCAATTAGAAGGCTCTAGATAGTGAAGAGCAGCTGAAGGCCAGGACTCATTAGTCCCAACAAAAAGTATTTTGGTTTTTATTTCATCAGATGGAATATTGCTCTGTAGTCAAGGCTAGTCTTAAATTCATGGCCATGTTCTTGCCTCAGAGTCTTGAGTTCTAAGAAGACAAGTATAGCCGGGCGATGGTGGCGCACGCCTTTAATCCCAGCACTCGGGAGGCTGAGGCAGGTGGATCTCTGTGAGTTCGAGACCAGCCTGGTCTACAAGAGCTAGTTCCAGGACAGGCTCTAAAGCCACAGAGAAACCCTGTCTCGAAAAACCAAAAAAAAAAAAAAAAAAAAACCAAAAAAAAGACAAGTATATATTACTTTGCTTGGCTAAGAGCAAATGTTTGAATTACAAAAGTCTCTTGTGTTGTGGTGTTATTACACATGAAACAATATCTTTCATTCCAAACTCCTTTGAAAGCCATTAATTTGATTTCTTTTAATATAATTATCATTTAAAAGTCTTAGAATTTGGACTTAAGTGATACATACATCAAAGCAGTTGCATGCATTAACAGTTTATAATATATATATATATATATAATATATTATATATGCATGCCAAGGATATTTTACCCATTTGTCCATTTGAGTACTTCTGAATTATGTCCAAGTTTTTGCTCTTATGAGTGAATCTCAAATAATTAATTATTATAAGTTTTCAAAAGTAAATATACATTTCCATATATTATATTTAAGATTGCAATTACTATGTAATATGTAGTTGTATTTTAGTTTTATCAAATCATGCTAAACTGCTTCCCATAGTATGTATAGAGGAAGCAATTCTTCTAAATCTTACCAAAGTTTTCGGTTGTCACAAATTTGTTTATATTGTTGAGGTTTAAGAAAACTTTTATGTACTGTAAATAATGGCCTCTTTTCAGAGAAATCTTTCCTTATATAACCTAGAAATTTTAGACCAATGAGCACATTCTCTATGATTTGTGCCATTATATATTTTCAAGAATATATAGAATACATGATACAAAAGACTAATTCTAATATTAACTAAGATGTTTGTGTGACTTTATTTTATTAAGTGTGTGTGGGGGTACCCATGGAGACCAGAAAAGGTTATCAGATACCATAAAGTTTATAGTGATAATTTATTTATATTTTAATAAACAAAGTTTGCCTAAAGAACCGGACTCTCTGAATGTGGCTGATGATGGAAGAGGACTGAGAAACCAAGGACAACGGCGATGAGCTTGAACTCTACAGCATGGACGGGCTCACTGTGTGAGCCTTGTCAGTTTGGTTGCTCACCTTCCTGCACTTAGGGGGAGTTGGGAGGACCTTGGACTTAACATAGTGAAGGGAACCCTGATGGCTCTTTGGCTCGGAGAGGGAGGCAGTGGGGGTATGGGTGGAAGGGAGGAGAGGGAAGGGGGAGGAGGAGGGGAGGAGATGGAAATTTTTAATAAAAAATGAGAAAAAAAGATCAGCAGGTCAAAACTAAGCCACTAGAGGTCAGGCAGTTGTGGCACCCATGTTTAATTCCAGGATTTGGGAGACAGAAGCAGATGGATATTTGTGAATTCAAGGATATCCTGGGCTATACAAGATCAATACAGAAACAAATCCAGGAGGTGGTACCTAACACCTTTAATGCCAGTATTAAGGAGTTATACACCTTTAATTCCAGCACTATAGGAAATATAAAATAGGTAGAGAGACAGGCTCTGGCTGCTTAGTCAGTTTATATTGCTTAATCTGTTTATTCTGCTTAGTCTGAGGTCACCAAGTCTTGGTAGAGGTAAGACTTTCCTAGTTGCTTGGCAGTTTTGCCTTTCTGGTTTTCTGGTTGAACTCTAATATCTGTCTCTGGATTTTTATTATTTGTGGTACATTTGGCACTCAATGTTTGGGGTACAAATTCGTGAAAAAGCCATTTACCTGAGGCTTTTTAGCCACCAACACATGCCAGGGGTACACATGAGGCTCCAGCTCTACCCAGCTAGACTTTCTTTCCTCTCTCTCTCTCTCTCTCTCTCTCTCTCTCTCTCTCTCTCGCTCTCGCTCTCACTCTCGCTCTCTCTCTCGCTCTCTCCCTCTGTCTGTCTCCACTATGGTTTGCAGGCTCTCCCTGAACTCCCTTCTCTGGCTGCTGCCAAACTAGGTGGTTGCCTTGAAATCCAGTAAAGCTTTTGATGTTCTACACAGCAGCAATCAGCCTCACATTTTTATCAACATCATTGTTAAATTTGTAAGACAATAGGGAATTCTTAAAGCAAGGAATTAGTTAAAAGAGAGAGTTTTTTCACATTAAAAATGGGAAACCCATTACAATGGAATGATTAGTGATTAGTGTCTCTGTATGATGATATGCTAGACAGTTAGATTAAATGAGCAGATATCTAATTTAGGTGAGATTTATGTAATGTAAATTGTAAATAATATCAGCATTATAATTTTTATTTTATCAGTATAAAATTGAATAATCTGAGTGCTAAGATATAGGCCTTAGAAAAATCTAATAAAACAGATGACTTAGAGATTCAAACCCCGCCAGAATAATGTAATGGAGATCCAGTTTCAGCATTGCATTATAAGAATAAAGAGGAACAGCCTAAAATTTTCAGACAACCAACCTTAATATACCCAATAACCTTATAGGAATTGCCAAATGGCAGAGACTCTGTCATAGATAACTGGACTCCTGTGTCATTGCTATATTTAAAGAGATTCAAAGAAGCAATATTCTCAAAGAAGCAATATTCTCATATGGCATGCAGTCATCTTTTGTGAAGCAAGTATTTTTGCACACTTCTATAAAAGAACAAAGATGAAAATTAAAAATACGAATGAATGGCATTGTTATTGTAGGTCTTGTAGATACAGGTACAGATATAACAATAATTTAATCAGAATGTTGCATTCCAAATTGGACTCTTCAGAGTGTAAATGTTCAGGTTTTAGGGATCAGAACTTCATCTCAGGTAAAATAGACTGCAAGATGTATTAAATGTATAGGACCAGAAGGATAGAGAAAATATTAAAATCACATGTGGCTAACATAGCAATGAATTTGTGGGAAAGTGATTTATTTCAGCAATGAAATACTCAGCTAAACATTACCTCTATCATAGAAACAAATCATAGAGTAACATGTTTCTGGGGAAAATATTAGAAGGTTTTATAAAGCATAGTCACCAACCATTTAGGTTGTACAAGAACAGGGCACAACAGTTGCTGATATTTCAAAGACACCAACAACCCTACCTTTCTAATGGTTGACAAGACAGACCAGTATGGGTTAAGCAATGGCCTTTAACAGTAGAGAAACTTCAGGCTTCAGAACAGCTGGTAAAGTAGCAACTAAATGCTTAGTATATTAAAGAATCAACCAGTCCTTGGAATTCTCCTGTACTTGTTATTAAAAAGAAATATGGAAAATGAATAATAGTACCAGATCTAAGAACTGTTAATAAGGTGAATCAGTCAATGGGCTCTCTACAGTCTGGAATTTCTTTACATTCTCTATTGCCTAATGGATGGCGTCTTATAGTTAATGATTTAAAAGATTGCTTCCTCACTATATTTTTACAAGAAAAAGAGAAAAATTTGCCTTCACAGAGCCTATTTGTACTAATCCTCAGCCTGTTAAATGTCAATGGAAGATTCTCCCACAGAGAATGCTATATAGCCCCACCCTGTGCCAGTATGTTATAAGACAGTCATTGGAAATTGCATGTACAAAAATTCCTGAATCTATAGTTTACTATTACAGGGACAACATTTTGCTATTTAATTCAAATGTAGATACTTTATAAAGAATGTTTAAAGAAGCAAAGAAAAATTTGCCTTGTTGGGGATTATAAATTGCTCTTGAAAAACCATATAAAGAGGAGATTCTATTAATTATTAGGTTATAAAAAGTTATAAAATTTAGACCACAAAAGGTGAAAGTTGGGAGAGATCAATTGCAGTCTTAATGACTTCTAAAGGTTGCTAGGAGACATTTCCCAGCTACTGCCCACTATTGTGACAAAACTTTATGAACTGATTCATTTAAGCAAAACCTTAGATTCTGACAAGAACTTAAATAGTCCCATGAAATTATCAGCTAAACATGAGAAAGAATTGTCTTTGATTAGAGAGAAATTACAGAAGACACATGTGGATTGTGTGGATCTGAATTTTAACAATGTTCTGGTCATACTACCCTTCAGACATTCTGCTACAGGAATTTTATGCATAGGGAAGATATCTTTTTTTTTTTTTTTTTTTTTTTTTTTTTTTTTTTTTTTTTTTTTTTTTTGGTTTTTCGAGACAGGGTTTCCCTGCAGTTTCTAGAGCCTGTCCTGGAACTAGCTCTTGTAGACCAGGCTGGCCTCGAACTCAGAGATCCGCCTGCCTCTGCCTCCCGAGTGCTGGGATTAAAGGCGTGCGCCACCACCGCCCGGCGGGAAGATATCTTAAAATGCATCCTTTTACCACATAAACCAAGTAAAAAATTAAAACTGATGTGAGAAATGTCTCTGAGTTTAATTATAAAAGGAAAATTAAGACTTTGTCAACAGATCCAGGAGAAATTAAAGTACCCTTTAAAATGATGAAATTAACAAATTATGGGAAGAAAGTGAACTCTGGCAAAGAATATGTAGTAATTTTTTGAGAGATTAACAACAACTATCCCTAAAGCAAGAGAATTTGACTTATAAAGGGAACTAATTGGATCTTTCCTCACATTGTATGGGACACAGCAATAACTGGAGCCCCTACATTCTATACTGGTGCAAATAAATCATAGAAGGCAAGTTATGGATCAGAAATTTTAAATAAAGTTGAACAAAGCCCTTATGATGCTGTCCAAAATTTAGAATTATATGATATTCTTATTGTAAAGGAACCTCTCAACATAGCTACCAATTTACAATATTCAGAAAGATTTATTTGCATATTAAAACCACTGAATTTATGCCAAATAATACAGAATTGACTTCATTATTTATTCATCTAAAAGATATAATCAGGAATAGGCATTCTATACACATAGTTCATATCCAATCACATATAAGCTTGTCAGATCCTCTAGCACAAGGTAATACAGAAATTGATCAGTTATTGATTGAAAATGTGCTGAAAGTGTTAAAATTTTACAAAAATTGCCATGCCAATAACCAAGGTTTAAAAAAGATGTTCCTATTACATGGCAACAAGCCAAGGAGGTTGTAAGAAAATGTCCTACTTGTTCTTTATACAACCAAATACCACTACCTTCAGGAAGTAACCCAAAGGGTACTCAAAGGATGGAAATCGGGTTCTACTTTGTAGAGTTTGGAAAACTAAAATATGTACACTATACCATTGATACCTATTCAAGTTTTCAATGAGTTCAAAAAAGGCTGATTTAGTAATCACACATTTGGTAGAATTTATGGCCATCATCGATATTCTTGCAAAAATAAAGACAGAAAATTCTCAAGCATATGTCTCTAAGAAAATGAAACAGTTTGGATTTATTATAATATAAAGCATATTATAGGTATACAACATAATTCTACAGTACAGGCTGCTATAGAAAGACCAAATTGAGCTCTAAAAGATATGTTAAATAAACAGAAAGGGATAAAAAAGACCCCCAGTAATAGGTTGCATAATGGTTTATTAACTTTGATTGTTTTAAATGTTAATGAGAAAGGAACAACAGATGTGGAGAGACATTGAATAGTAAAGAAAACTACAGAATTAAGTCAATTGGTCAACCAGGACATGTGCTACATTAGGGAGGGGGTTTTGTTTTTGTTTCCAAAGGACAAGAAAAGCTATGGATACCAATAAAATTGATAAAGATTTGATTTGTACAAGAAACACCTTTTAATTAGAAGAGATGATAGTTCATCAAACATCATGGTCTTTTAATCTGAACTAACCTATAAAACTAGCAAATGCTTTTTATTTAATCAGATATAACTTGCCAAAAGAGAATTTTATCAAAAATTAGTCTTAGGGAATGATTTTGTTTCTGTTTTTCTTTTCAGGAGAATGAATGTATCCTATTAAGGTATCTGAAGACTACTGGAAAATGACACATGTGAAGCAAAATGCCAAATCATCCAAAACTAAAGGTCTCAAGTAAAAGAGTAAATTGGCCTATGGTATATAACATTTCCAACAGGTTAAAATTTCATAAATGTTCTTTTTTGTTGTTGTTGTTTTTCTTGTTTTTCGAGACAGGGTTTCTCTGCAGCTTTGGAGCCTGCCCTGGAACTAGCTCTTGTAGACCAGGCTGGTCTCGAACTCACAGAGATCCGCCTGCCTCTGCCTCCCGAGTGCTGGGATTAAAGGCGTGCACCACCACCACCCGGCTCATAAATGTTCTTGTTTCTGCAGTTCTCTACAGATATTATTACTGCTTATGATAATAAGGAAATGCAGGCTATCATAATCACCTAGTATAATCGAACTTGTAGTCACATTAGGTATGTTTTCAATATCATATAAAATATATTTTAGATAGGTCTTCTTCAAAAACTTCAGAGATCTACAGATTATTGAATTTAAGATGCTTTAATAACCTAGATTATTCTTTTTATGATAATGAGATATGTCTGCTCCTGGCAGCACCAAACTACTTCAGAGAAGATAATGGTCAATGAAGAAACTCCACATGGAGGTTACCTTCTTTCTGTCAAAATGAGCCACTGGACCAGAAAATGCCCATGCCTTGACTGCTGACAGTATGCTGTCCTGATTGGACAAGCAGGGCACGAAAGAAAGTTACTGCCGAACATTTTCAAGGCAGGAAGGGACAGTCCTTCAGAATATTATACTTCACAGAAAAGTCTGTTGGGTATGGTAGGCCTGTAGGCCAAACATGGATGTCCCAACATTGCAGAAGAACTTTGGGTGACTGTCCAAGCAGCCAGCTGTTTCTCTCATTACTCACAATTTTTTGGAAGTCAATTGCTTGCACTTCCTTCTTACTCAGTTAATATTTTTTTTCCTTTTTGGATCTTCAAGGAAGTTGAAGATTAGATAGTTATAGTTTTTCTTGTCTATTAGATGCAGAAAGGAAGTTATGATAGAAAGTAATTTAGGTACAAGTCTTGGGATTCACCAAGATAGTATAAATATGGAGTATTTTCTCTAAGTTTGTAAATGCAAATGAATGAGACATTGTTGATATTTTATTGCCTTTATTACAATTGTAGAATAATTGTACTTGCTGTATATAGTTTTTCTTATATTAGTTATAACCTTCTATTTTTGAGGGGTGGGAGATTCCAGACAGGATTTCTCTGAGTAGCTTTGGAGTCTATCTTGGACTAGAATTGCAGACCAGACTGACTTCAAACTCACAGAGATCTGCCCGCCTCTGCCTGCTGAGTGATGGGCTTAAAGGTATGTGCCACCACCAACCGTCTAGCTTCCTTTTAATTTTAGACAGAAAAATGGAAACATAGTAATACTTTATTAATGGTTTAACAAATAAAGCTTGTCTAAAGATCAGAAGGGTAAAACTAAGCCACTAGAGGTCAGGCAGTGGTAGCACCCACCTTTAATCCCAGGGTTTGGGAGACAGAGGTAGATGGATCTCTGTGAGTTCAAGGATACTTAGGGCTATACAAATCAATGCAGAAACAAATACAGGTGGTGGGGCCTCACACCTTTAATACCAGTACTAGGGAGTCATACGCCTTTAATTTCAGCACTACAGGGAAGATAAAATGGGAAGAGAGAGAGAGGCTCTGGCTGCTTAGTCTGTTTAGACTTCTTACTCTGTTTTGACTGCTTAGTCTGCTTAGTCTGCAGTTACTTAGCCTTGGTAGAGGTAAGACATCTCTTGTGGCTAGGCTGTTTTGCTTTTTTGGTTGAACCCCAATATTGGTCTCTGGATTTTTATTATTCATGTTACAGAATTTAGAGTTACAGGTAGTTGTGAGCCACTTAATGTGGATACTGGAAACTGAACTTGGGTCTCTGCAAAAGTAGTACCCACTTTTAACTCCAGATTCTAACTCTGAACTTTTGAATAATAATGTTGTATCAATGTGTGTTCCCCAACCCCAACAACTATATCCTGTCATGAAGAATTTTGAATCATCAGGAGACTGTGAACATATGTAGGCAGAAGACACATAAGAAATAGCTGTACATTCCACATAATTGTGCTATGAACCTTAAACTGCTCTACAAAATTACATTGACAAATATGTTGAATAACTAGGCATATAGCATAGAACTTGAAAATTTGAGTCACACAAAAGTATACTAACATATCTGGGTAAGAATTGTTTTTTGTTTGCCTGCTTGTTTTCTAAGAGAGAAAAAAAGCATATGGAGTTCAGTAGGAGAGAAGGTGTTGAGGATCTGGGAGTAGTTGTGGGAAGTGAAAATATTAATAACACATTGTATGAAATAAAGAAGATCAGTAAAAAGACACATCAGGAGAGAAGATAACATTATTTTTGTGATTATAAACATGAATATATTATAAAAGGCTTTAACAGGACTTACGTATGCCTGATTGTATTTCATCTAAATCATTGAGTTTTCACATAGCATGAGAGCAAGTATCTGCACTAATTTCCCATGGCTGATACAAGAAATGATCACAAGTTTACATTGCTTGGAATAACATAAGGTTGTTCTTTCTCAGTTTTAAAGGCATTAAGCTAAGTAAAATAATTTAGTAAGTTCATATTCTTTCCAGAAGAAATATGAAGAATCTGTGCCTTGCCTTCACTACTTCCTAGTAAATGTCTTACATTTATTAGAATTCCTTGGCCTGTGGACATGTGAGTGACTTGATTCAGTTTGTCAATGAAATGAGATCCCTCAGTATTGTAAAATACATTTAAATATTTAAATAGAGCTTTTTTCCAAAAGTAGTTTTATCTAGTAAGAAAGAAGAGAAGACATCCAGCCATCAAAACTTGTGTATGTGTGAAAGAGAGAGAGAGAGAGAGAGAGAGAGACAGACAGACAGAGAGACAGAGAGAGATTCAACATATAGAAGAGTTAAGTTGGATACGAATACATTTGACTGTTCAATTGAATGTTCTGTATATTTTAATTCAAGTAACACCTTTGACTTCTTCATTAACATTATTGTTTCGGTGATAATATGAGGTTCCTTAGTTCAAGAGTCAAAGTAAGGTTTTCCTTCAAGTGTGCAGCATCAACATATTATAAAGTGTTTCATTCATTTTGAATCTTCTGGTAAGTCTATGAGTCTGGTTTTGGGTGAAACCTTAGAAAGGGACCAAGAAGCTATTTTGGAGTTCCAGTCTGTAAAGATAAAATATCTACCTTATTTATGATTATTCTTTATCCTTTTTTGGTTTTAATACTTTCTTTACATTTATTTTCTTAAATAAAGTTTCTGGTGGGAGACCTACTATGACATACTAGGGACTTAATAATTGGAGTATAGAGACCATGGAATTCATCTGGTGAAAAAAGAGGAGAATCATTCAAAATGTGAATGGATGTAGTTAGTAGCATCCTAGAGGATGCATGGTTCACAGGTACATGGACAGAAGTTACAACCCAACTAGGGAAGAAAACATTAGTACAATCTCTACACAGTTACATCTCTTTACACATAGCTACATCTCTTTCTCCACACATGTCTCCTCTATACATACCTATCTCTACTGTGTTAAATTTCTTCACATATCTGCTATATTCTTTTTCTACATCATTCACTTACTCACTCACTCACTTACTCACACACTCATTCATTCCCTTGGTCACTTATCTCCTCCTTCATTTCTCATACTTTTCTTTCCATTTCTCACACTTTTCTCTCCATCACACTTTTTCTATGGCAGGAAAGCC
Source organism: Arvicola amphibius (assembly GCF_903992535.2). Lineage (NCBI taxonomy): Eukaryota > Metazoa > Chordata > Mammalia > Rodentia > Cricetidae > Arvicola > Arvicola amphibius. Next base: position 36,896,282 of record NC_052065.1, on the reverse strand, counting down.
TTTGGGAAAATATGAGTCACATTTTCAGGATCACAGAGTACTTTTTGAGTAAATAGTAGGAAACAGAGCTATACTGATCACACAGTTTCTCTCAGGCTACGGAGGTTGAACTGAACAGGCATGGTGAGTAAAGTAAGCATGTAGTTCTGAGTGGTTAGTGTTCCCAGACAGAGAATGACATTGAAATTCAGTACTTAAACAATAAGAAGTTAGCTGGCTGAATCTTGAGTGGTTAGGAGCACATGCAGAAAGCCAATTGCTGCAAGGGCTTACATCTACCAAAATTGTTTTGTGTCTGACCTTGAATCCACAATAAACAACTGGGAACTTGTCCTTGTGTACTTGTCTCTGGGGCAAACAGTCTATTTTGAATATGCTCTAAACTTTAAAATCAGCTACGTGTGTAAAAGACTGCCTTTATATCTGAGAATTTTCCTGTGTTAGTCTGAGTAATTAAAAATATTCTAGAATTATTTCTATTTATCAGAATTATACAATATAAGCAGCAGAAATCAGCTTCTTGACCATCAATAGCTATATGTGTACCAAATAGGCAGCACATTTTCATGAGATAAACACATAATCAGTGAGAAAATATTCATAGATGTTAGCTGGTTTTGGGGAAGGAATGTAATGGTACATAAGAAAAATTATAGACAGAAGTACCAGTTTCAGAGTCTGTGTTCCCATAATCCTAGTTTAATGAGGTTTTCTACATCAGAGAGTTATTTATTTGGTGGGTTGATACCTGAATTATTGTCATCTCTTGTATTTATGTCATGGTCCATGACATCCCTCAAATATTATTAATCCCATAGTAATTGTCAGGAGCAACTTAGACAACCTTTAAGACAATGAACTCAAAACAATTTTAAATATGTTCAAAGAACTCAAAGGAACATTAATAAAATCTAAAATAAACAGTAAAAGAACACAACAGCTGAATAAAACAAGAAAAAGAATTAAGGATATAAAGACAGAACTTAGTAAAGTGATAGAACTACTAAAGAAAATTCAAACTAAAATAAAACACAAAATAAAAAATTTACCAGCTCTAATAAAAATTCAGTGAAAGACACATCATTCAGACATTCAGACAAAGTGTAAGGCTACAGAATAGCAACAGGTATTTACCAATTATATATCCAATAGAGGGCTAATATCTAAAATTCATAAAGAACTAAAAAACTTGACAATCAGAAAAACTAATAATGCAATTAAATGCGTTTTGGATCTAAACAGATAGTTCTCAACAGATGAAACAAAAATGGTTGAAAAACAATTAAAATTGTTCTACATCCTTAGTCATGAGAGGAATGCAAATCAAAACTCCTTTGTGATTTTTATCTCCCACAAGTAAGAATATGTCAAGATCATTAAAACAAGTGATAGATCAGGATGAGGATGTGGGATAAAGAGAATACTCATTCATTGCTTGAGGATGTGCAAAGTTATACAGACACCATAGAAAGCAATGTTGTATTTCCTGAAGAATCAAGAATAGATCTACCTTATTCTTGGACATGAACCCAAAGGATTATACATCTTAAAAGAGATAGTCACTCAGACATGTTCATTGCTCTTCTATTCATAATAGTCATAAACTGGAAACATTCTAGATGTCCATAAATGGATGAATTGATAAAGTGTGTTATATTTGCCAAAGGGAATATTATTCAACCATTACAAAAGTGAAAACCAGGAAGCAGGCAGGCTAGCTACAGATCTTTACCTCTTCCACCTCTCTTCCAAATGCATTTCCTGATACTAACAAAGCACCAGTTAAATGAAGAGTTGGTTCCTTGAAAACATAATCAAGAGTGACAAGCCCTTAGCCAATTTAACCAAAATATACTATCATAATTATTAAAGCTAAAGTTAAACAGAGAGACATGAAAACAAATAACAATGAAATTCAGAAAATCATAAAGACATATCTTAAAAATTCCTGCCCACCAAAAGAAAAGTCTAAAAGAAATGAAGGAATTTCTATATGCATTAGACAAAGTTCAAAGAATTATGAAATAAATAATTTATGTAAAATTATAAGGAGAAATGAAATTGAGCAGAAGGAAACCTTTCCCAAATAAGGAAAATTCAAAGAGACAGGTGGACTCACTGTATAATATCAAAATTTAAGGAAGAACAAGCACCAATAGTATTCAAATTATTCTGAAAAAAGAAAATAAAACACTTGGATAGAAAACCTAACAAAGGAAATGAAGAACATTTACAATGAAAGCACTATCTGTAGAAATGAATTAAAGAAGAAAACAAAAAACATGAAGAAGAAAGACCTCCCCATGGTCCATGGATCAGAAGAATTAACATTGTGAAGATGGCTAACATATTAAGACAATTTGCAAATGAAATATAGGTATAATCAAAATTACAAGATCATTCATTACAGAATAAAGAATCTTAAAAACTATAAGGAAGAATAAAAGGTTAATAATATCCAAAACAATTCCGTACAAAAAAAATAATGTAGGATCTATTACAAGACCCAATTTTCAGTTATACTGCTGACACATAGTAATAAAAAATTCTCAGCATGGAATTAGCACAAGAACAGACATGTAGGTCAGCAGAATAGAATAGAAAACTCAGATATAAGCCCACAAAATAAGAGCTAACTGATTTTTTTTTTTTACAAAAGTATCAAAAATCATGGAGAAAAACTGAATTCTCAACAAGTAATGTAATGAAAATTGGTTATGAATATGTGGAATAATGAAACTAGACCGTTCATACCACACTTTGTAAAAAATTCAAAGTCAAACGAATCAAGGATCTCAACATAAGAACTGATACTTGGAAAATGGGGTATGCACTTCACCATATAGGTATAGGCAAATACTTCAATAACTTAGGAAATAATAGCAATGATTGATAAATGGGATCTCATGGATATAAAAAGCTTCTTCTATACTGTCTATCAAGTAATGAGACAGCTCACAGAGCAGAAGAGAAATCTTTGCTAGTTATACCTTCAACAGAGTATTAATATATAGCATATATGAGAACTCAAAAAATTTGCATCAAGAAAACAACCTGATCAGAGATGGCTACATGTCTAAATAGAGTCTCAAATATAGAAATAAAAATAATAACAAATATGTTTTAGTGTTAAACATCATTAGCCATCAGAGTAATGCAATTCAAACCACTTGGTGATTCAATTTCATGCCAGTAAGAATGGCTATTATTTTTTAAAAAAATCAGAACTGATTACAAACGTTGGTGAGGATATGAGAGAAGGAAACTTAATTCACTGTTGAAAGTGGTATAAACCTGTGTAGTTATTATGGAAATCACTGTGGGTGTTCCTTGGAAGTTTAGAAATAAAACTAGTGCTTGGTCCAGCAATATCACTGTCTTAGTTAAGATTTCTATTTGTATTAGTCAGGTGCCCATGGGCATGGCAAAAAAGCAGCAGGTGGCAACTGAAATTCACAGTACCAGCCCACCAAAAAGTGACTTTCAGATGGGTGAATCTAATTAGCAAAGGCCACAGGACTACATACTCCAGAATCTCTTGCTTCTGCTGTGCCTTTACATGCTTGTTACTGCAATATTACCCTGGTATCTGGAAGGGTATTAGTGGATGGGGGATATCTCCACTGCTTGTAATATAGTGTGTTTATCTCTTGGAAATATTCCATTTTACTGAGCATTTTTATCTGTGGATTGTCGAGAAGACAATCCCTCCCTTAGATGTGTTGTCTAAATTGATAATAATAATGTTAGTCTCAGCTGATTGATAGGGATCTTGAAGAAAGAACGGATGTGCTGATGGAGGTGAGGGCAAGCAGGAAAACACCCCCTTTCTTCTTCCATTGTCCTCATATAGGCTTCCAATAGAAGGTGTGGCCCAGATTAAATGTGTGCCTTCCAGTACCAAGGTCTGGATTAAAGGCATGTGTTATCCAGTCTCAACGTTTGAATCAAAAGCATGTTGTCTTTCCTGCCTCAACATCTGGACTGCAAGTGCGCCCTTCAGTTCTGTATTATAGCTCATTCCAGATATAGCCAAGTTGACAATCATAATAGCCATCACAGTGTGGCTGAAATGAAACACATCACAAAAAAGCAGGTTAAGGAGAAAAGGGTTTACTTGACTTACACTTCCATATGACTGTTCATCACTGAAAGAAGTTAGAATAGGAACTCAAACAGCAGGTTGTCTGGAGGCAGAAACTGACACAGAAGCCATGGATAAGTGTTGTGTACTGGCTCGCTTCTCATGGCTTGTTGAGACTACTTACTTATAGAAACTAGGACCACTCTAGTGGTCCTAGGGATGGCTCCACTCTCCATCAGCTGGGCTCTCCCCAAGTGATCACTATTTGAGAAAATGCCTTATAGCTAGATCTCATAGAGGTGTTTCCACATCTGAGGCTCCCTCCTTTCTCTCTGATGACCCTAGCTTTTGTCAAGTTGACACACAAAACCAATGAGTACAACCAACTACTGGGCATATGCACAAAGACCTATGTATCTAAATATAAATATGTTCAACCATGTTCAATGGTGCTCTATTCACAGTATCGAGGATGTAGAATCAGCCCAGGTTGTGAGTTTCTTTGCTAACACAATAAGCCAAATCTGACTGAATTAATAAAATAAAATTTAATAAACAGAGAAAAGCAATTCCTGGGGTGATTCTCATGGGAGGCAGGAGAGAAATCACATGGCAGGCTAAGAGACCAGGTCTTAAATACCCTGTAGGCCTAAGAATGCGCATCTCAAAGAGAGGAGTTGCCACTTGGCAGGCTTTCTGAAGGCACTGTCTGAAGAGAGAGAGGTGGGGTTGAAGTGGAGGTTCCACCTAAATAATGATGATATGAGAGGGAGTGTTAATTAAAACAGTGTGTATTTAAAAAGACATATGGAAACCTACTCTTTTGTAGTCCAAATTAAAAAAAAAATGTTTAAAAAGTGTCTGACATTAGGAGATACAATCTCAAAGTATACTCTATGAGATACAATCTCAAAATAAATGCTATGATTCTCTGGCTCTCCAAATCTTTCTTTTCTTCTTCTGAAATGAAACCTGAAACTTAGATGTAGGAGTTGATTTGTAGAGGAATCCATTAGGACTGGGCTTCACAGATCTGAATTTACAATGGTTGTGGGTTTCACCAATGGTCTCCATCTGTTACAAATAGATATTTCCTTAGTGAGGGGTAAGGATTACTTAATTTACCTGTGTGTATAAAAACAAATATTTAGATTATTTCTAAGAATTACGATGACATAATAAGGCAAAGGTTTAGCTTTTTTCCTCCAAGATCAAAAACTTCACTAGGCCTGGCTACTTAGCTATGTTTCCAGTACCAGGCATGATTTTCTTCTTGTTGATTTTGTCTTGAGTTCAGTTAGAAAGCTTCTGTCTGCTACAAATTGTCAACCCTGAAAATATACATATAAGTAACATACAGACTGAGCAATTTTATTTAGGAACATACATGCATATAGCTTTTCATATATGAATGCAAATACAATTAAGGAAACCAGAGGCCATTAATTTGAAAGAAAACAAGGAAGGTATATAGGAAGTTTTGGAGGGAGGAAGGCACAGAAGAAAATGATGTAAGTATATTATAATCTCAAAAAATAAAAGAAGTAATTAGAAACAAGAGGTTGAGAGAGTTAGAAGGCAAATATCTTACATGGCTAGAAAATGCTAGTTTTGAAAGTCATGACTTATTAAACAAACATCCCAGTGGCAACTCCTTTTATCTTGTTTGTTGAGCAGGATCTATAACCTCCCAAAACAATTCAAGTTCTTAACAATCCATTGATTGCCCACAAGAACTGATTGATCCTTGTCTTAGTTAGGGATTCTATTACTATCACAAACACCATGACCAGAAGCAACTTTGGGCGATAAGGTCTGTTTCATCTTAAACTTGTAGTCTATTGCCCTGAGCAGTCAGGGCAGAAACCTGGAGGCAGAAACTGATGCAGACTTCATGGAGGAACACTATTTACAGACTTGCCACCAGAACTTGTTCAGTTTGCTTTCTTGTATACCCCAGGAACCCCTGCACAATGATAGGACCACTCACAGTAAGAGGGAACTTCCACATTGATCATTAATCAAAACAATAACCCACAGACTTACCTATAGATCAATCCTGTGTAAGTATTTTCTCAATTAAGATCCCCTTTTCCCAGAAATGTACAAGTTTGTGTTAAGTTTATAAAAATCAACCAGCTCAACCCAATTGCTTAAGATACCACATCTTGGTTACAAGATACAGAGAACCATAGCTCAAACTGAGCTAGAAGTTTTCTCCCAGCTATAAGGTGCTATCCATGCTGCAAGAGAGTAAAAAACTATATATGTCTCATCTAGCTGTGAGCAGTATGAACTATAATACCAATATACAAGTTGTGCCCACTAGTAAAATGGTGGCATGGTTGTTATGGGGAAACTAACTGCTCTTGGATTTATTTGTAACTCATGCCATAAGAGGGAATCCTTATCTGGTGTGTTAGTTAGGTTTTTGTTAACTTGCCATAGGCTACAGTCATTTGAGAAGAGTGAAAATAAACTGAGAGAAAGCACCCATAAAATTCAAAGGTAGAAAAGCCTGTGGGGCATTTTCTTGACTAAAGCATTCTGAGCAAGCCAATAAACAGTAGGCCTCCATGTGTTCTCCTTTGATTCCTGCCTCCAGATTTTAGGAGTTTCTGCCTTACATTTTCTCAGTGCCAGCTTAATATATGCTTTCCTCCACAATATGGTTTTGGTCATGATGCTTTAACACAGCAATAGAAACAGAACTAGGAATCTGGTAATATAAACTTTGTAAAAAATTCACGGCTAGGAAGGCCTCAGTGGAGCCCTTATTGTTGTTTGGTTGAACTGATATGTCACAAAGAAGCATTCTAACTATTTATGTTTATACATACAGACAAGTACTGCTCCCAGTCTTGATCAGAGAAACTTCTTTTTACAATGAATGCATAAGCCCATCACTTCTCAAGAAACTGGGAATAAAATAAGAATGCAATCATAGAGAAAAAATATTTATCACCTTCACTAAAGCTTAGGAAATATTGCTTGAAGAGGTCATGCAAAGAATGTTAAGAGCTGAAAGATATGCAGAATCATTGTGAAATACCAATTTCTGGGCATGGCACAGTCAGTATTAATCATGATCTTACGAAAGCTGTGGATGTTTGCAATAGTCCTGAATGAGACTGGGCCCAACTCAGTCAATAATGGACTCTAGATGGACTTTCAGGGCACTACCAATCTCTGTTGTATTATTAGCAATTGATATATTTTGAAGGAGGGGAATTATTATCCTCAGTTGTTTGACTAGTCCATTAGGCAAGACCTAAATGGACAATATGCATTCAGTGCTGCATAGACAACCCTGGTTAAATGCAGTGAATCTTAACTCAAAACAAAAAGAAATGATATAGGATAGAGATTCAAAGAAAAGGGACTCATGATAGGAAAGTAATTGGATGATTAACCTGACTCTACTTTTAATCCCTGGGTGCTAGCATAAAAAGCAGGCAACACTATGCCTAGTCAAAAAAAATTTGATAGTAACTAAAAAATAACACACAAGAATTTTCAAGTGATTAAGCACATAACCATATAATGGACTACTTATAGCCATAAATTAAGAATTTATGTATCTTTTATTTCCTCATTTTTTTATTAAAGATTTCCATCTCCTCCCCTCCTCCTCCCCCTTCAATCCCCTCCCTTCCACCCATACCCCCACTCCCTCCCTCTCCAGGCCAAAGAGCCATCAGGGTTCCCTTCACTATGTTAAGTACAAGGGCCTCCCAACTCCCCTCAAGTCAAGGAAGGTGAGCAACCAAATTGACAAGGCTCACAGTGAGCCTGTCCATGCTGTAGAGTCCAAGCCCATTGCCATTGTCCTTGGTTTCTCAGTCCTCTTCCACCGTCAGCCACATTCAGAGAGTCTGGTTTGTTCAGCTGTTCCATCAGTCCCATTCCAACTTGGGCTTGGTGGTCTCCCGTTAGTTCTGTCCCAGCATCTCAATGGGTGAACGCAACCCTCACGGACCTGACGTCCTTGCTCATGATCTCCCTCCTTTTGCTCCTCATTAGGACCTTGGGAACTCAGTCCAGTGCTCCTAGGTGGGGCTCTGTCATTTTCTCCATCCAAAGCCAGGTGAAGGTTCTATGGTGATATGCAAGATATTCATGAGTATGGCAATAGGATCTGGACATTTCTGGCACCCTCTCCTCAGCTGCCCAAGGAACTAGCTGGGGGCGTCTTCCTGGACACTTGGGAGCCCCTCTAGAGTCAAGTCTCTGCCAACCCTACAATGGCTCCCTTAATTAAGATATATAATTCCTTGTTCCCATATCCACCCTTCCTATATCCCAACCATCCTATTCCCCCAAGCTCTTCCCATCCTCCACTTCACACTTTTCTCTCCCCATCCCCCCATCCCCCCATCCCACCACACCGCCAAGTTCCCATTTTTTGTCCAGCAATCTTGTCTACTTCCAATATTCAGGAGGATAACTATATGTTTTTCTTTGGATTCACCTTCTTATTTAGCTTCTCTAGGATTTTTTTACGAATTATAGGCTCGATGTCCTTTATTTATGGCTAGAAACCAATTATGAGTAAGCACATCCCATGTTCATCTTTTTGGGTCTGAGTTACCACATTCAGGATGGTGTTTTCTATTTCCATCCATTTGCATGCAAAATTAAAGATGTCATTGTATTTTACCGCTGAGTAGTACTCTAATATGTATATATTTCACACTTTCTTCATCCATTATTCCACTGAAGGGCATCTAGGTTGTTTCCATGTTCTGGCAATTACAAATAATGCTGCTATAAACATAGTTGAACAAATGCTTTTGTAATATGATTGGGCATCTCTTGGGTAAATTCCCAAGAGTGGGATTTTTCCTCTCATGAGTATAAAGTGTCCCTTTCCATCTCTTCTGTTTGATTTTAGTTTGAAGTCAACTTTGTTAGAAATTAGTATGGCCACACCAGCTTGTTTCTTAGGTCCATTTGCTTGATAAACATTTCCCCAACCCTTTATTCTGAGTAGATGTCTGTCTTTGTGGTTGAGGTGTGTTTCTTGTAAACAGCAAAATGTTGGACCCTGTTCTTGTATCCAATCTCTTAGCCTATGCCTTTTTATAGGTGAATTGAGTCCATTGATATTAAGTGATATTAATGACCAGTGTTTGTTGATCCGGTTGTCCTTTTTTTTTATTTTTTATTTTTTTTTTAAAGTTCTTTTTTTTTCTTTCTCATGGTTTATTTTTTTTTATATTTAAAAATTTCCATCTCCTTCCCTCCTCCTCCTCCTCCCTCCGCTCCTCCTCCCCCTTCCCGCCCCTCCTTCTCCCCCTTCCCTCCCCTTCCCTCCACGCATACCTCCCCTCCCTCCCTCTCAAGGCCAAGGAGCCATCAGGGTTCCCCACTCTATGCTAAGTCCAAGGTCCTCCCAACTCCCCCCAGGTCCAGGAAGGTGATCGACCAAGCTGAGAAGGCTCCCACAGAGCCCGTCCATGCAGAAGAATCAGAGCCCAGCCCCAATGTCCTTTGCTTCTCAGTCAGCCCCCGCTGTTGGGCACATTCAGAGAGACGGGTTTGGTCGCATGATCCATCAGTCCCATTCCAACTGGAGTTGGTGATCTCCCTTTAGTTCTGTCCCAGCGTCTCCATGAGTGAACGCACCCCTCACGTTCCTGACTTTCTCCCTCATGTTCTCGCTCCTTCTGCTCCTCATCAGGACCTTGGGAGCTCAGTCCAGTGCTCCAATGTGGGGCTCAGTCACCTTCCCCATCTGTCGCCAGCTGGAGGTTCCCTCACGGTCCTGACTTTCTTTCTCATGTTCTCCCTCCTTCTGCTCCTCATCAGGACCTTGGGAGCTCAGTCCGGTGCTCCAATGTGGGGCTCTGTCATTTTCTTCATTTATTGTCAGGTGGAGGTTCTATGGTGATATGCAGGAAATTCATCAGTATGGTTATAGGAACTGGTCTTTTCAGGCTCCCTCTCCTCAGCTGCCCAAGGAACTAATGGGGGCGTCTCCCTGGAAACCTGGGAACCCCTCTAGGGTCAAGTCTCTTGACAACCCTCAGGTAGCTCCTTAAATTAAAATATATGCTTCCCTGCTCCCATATCCACCCTTCCTATATCCCGAGCATCCCATTCCTCCGAGCTCCCCCCATTCTCCCCTTCACATTTTTCTCTCCCCATCTTCCCTTGGCCCAGTCTCGCCCAACCCTCAAGTTCCCAATTTTGCCTGGCGATCGTGTCTACTTCCAATATCCAGGAGGATTACTATATCTTTTTTTGGGAGTTCACCTTCTTATTATCTTCTCAAGGATCCCAAATTTATAGGCTCAATGTCCTTTAATTATGGCTAGAAACCGATTATGAGTGAGTACATCCCATGTTCATCATTTTGGGTCTGGGATACCTCACTCAGAATAGTGTTTTCTATTTCCATCCATTTGCCTGCAAAATTCAAGATGTCATTGTTTTTTACTGCTGAGTAGTATTCTAGCATGTATATATTCCACAGTTTCTTCATCCATTCTTCCACTGAAGGGCATCTAGGTTGTTTCCAGGATCTGGCTATTACAAATAATGCTGCTATGAACATAGATGAGCATATGCTTTTGTTGTATGATTGGGCATCTCTTGGGTAGATTCCCAATAGTGGAATTGCTGGGTCCTGGGGTAGGTTGATCCCGAATTTCCTGAGAAACCGCCACACTGCTTTCCAAAGTGGTTGCACAAGTGTGCATTCCCACCAGCAATGGATGAGTGTACCCCTTACCCCACAACCTACCTCTCCAGCAAAGGTTATTATTGGTGTTTTGGATTTTAGCCAATCTGACAGGTGTAAGATGATATCTCAAAGTTGTTTTGATTTGCATTTCCCTGATAGCTAGGGAGGTTGAGCATGACCTTAAGTGTCTTTTGGTCATTTGAACTTCTTCTGTTGAGAATTCTCTGTTCAGTTCAGCGCCCCAATTTTTAATTGGGTTAATTGGCATTTTACCGTCTAGTCTCTTGAGTTCCTTATATATTTTAGAGATCAGACCTTTGTCAGTTGCAGGGTTGGTGAAGATCTTTTCCCAGTCAGTAGGCTGCCTTTGTGTCTTAGTGACAATGTCCTTTGCTTTACAGAAGCTGCTCAGCTTCAGGAGGTCCCATTTATTCAATGTTGCCCTTAAAGTCTGTGCAGCTGGGGTTATGCTTAGGAAACGGTTCCCTGTGCCCATTTGCTGTAGAGTACTTCCCACTTTCTCCTCTATCAAGCTCAATGTGTTCAAATTAATATTGAGGTCTTTAATCCATTTGGACTTGAGTTTTGTGCATGGTGATAGATATGGATCTACTTTCATTCTTCTACAGGTTGACATCCAGTTATGCCAGCACCATTTGTTGAAGATGCCCTCTTTCTTCCATTGTGTACTTTTGGCTCCTTTATCAAAAATCAGGTGTTCATAGGTTTGTGGTTTAAGATCCGGGTCTTCTATACGATTCCATTGGTCAACTTCTCTGTTTTTATGCCAATACCAAGCTGTTTTCAATACTGTAGCTTTGTAATAGAGTTTGAAGTCAGGGATGGTAATGCCTCCAGAAGAACCTTTATTGTATAAGATTTTTTTGGCTATCCTGGGTTTCTTGTTTTTCCATATAAAGTTGATTATTGTCCTCTCAATCTCTGTGAAGAATTTTAATGGGACCTTGATTGGGATTGCATTGAATCTATAGATTGCTTTTGGTAGAATTGCCATTTTTACTATGTTGATCCTCCCAATCCATGAGCAGGGGAGATCCTTCCATTTTCTGGTATCCTCTTCAATTTCTTTCTTCAAAGACTTAAAGTTCTTGACAAATAAATCCTTCATTTCCTTGGTTAGAGATACTCCCAGATGTCTTATGCTATTTGTGGCTATTGTGAAAGGTGATACTTCTCTGATTTCCCTCTCTGCTTCCTTATCCTTTGTGTATAGGAGGGCGACTGATTTTTTGGAGTTGATCTTGTAACCTGCCACGTTACTGAAGGAGTTTATCAGCTGTAAGAGTTCTTTGATGGAGTTTTTGGGGTCGCTTATGTATACTATCATATCATCTGCAAATAATGAAAGTTTAACTTCTTCCTTTCCAAATTGAATCCCCTTGATTCCCTTATGTTGTCTTATTGCTATTGCTAGAACTTCAAGCACTATATTGAAGAGATAAGGAGAGAGTGGACAGCCTTGTCGTGTTCTTGAATTTAGTGGGATAGCCTTGAGTTTCTCTCCGTTTAGTTTGATGTTAGCTGTCGGCTTGCTGTTAATAGCTTTTATTATATTTAGGAATGACCCTTGTATCCCCAATCTCTCCAAGACCTTTATCATAAAAGGGTGCTGATTTTTGTCAAATGCTTTTTCAGCATCTAATGAGATGACCATATGGTTTTTTTCCTTCAGTTTATTTATATGATGGATTACATTGATAGATTTTCGTATGTTGAACCAACCCTGCATCTCTGGGATGAAGCCTACTTGATCGTAATGGATAATTTTTCTAATGTGTTCTTGGATTCAGTTTGCCAGTATTTTATTGAGAATTTTTTTGTCAATGTTCATGAGTGAGATTGGCCTGTAATTCTCTTTCTTGGTTGAGTCTTTGTGTGGTTTAGTTATCAGGGTAACTGTAGCTTCATAGAAGGAATTTGGCAGTGACTCTTGTGTTTCTATATTATGAAATACCTTAAGGAGTATAGGTATTAGGTCTTCTTGGAAGTTCTGGTAGAATTCCGCATTGAAACCATCTGGTCCTGGGCTCTTTTTGGTAGGGAGGTTTCTGATAACAGTTTCTAATTCTTCGCGACTAACAGGAGGATTTAGAGCATTTACCTGGTCCTGGTTTAACTTTGGTATATGGTATTTATCTAAAAAACTGTCCATTTCTTTTACATTTTCCAATTTTGTTGCATACAGGCTTTTGTAGTAAGATCTAATGATTCTCTGAATTTCCTCTGTGTCTGTGGTTATGTCCCCCTTTTCATTTCTGATCTTATTAATTTGCGTGTTCTCCCTCTGCCGTTTGATTAGTTTGGCTAAGGGTTTGTCAATCTTGTTGATTTTCTCCAAGAACCAGCTTCTTGTTTCATTGATTCTTTGGATTGTTTTCTGTGTTTCTATTTTGTTGATTTCTGCCCTCAGTTTGATTATTTCCAGTCTTCTACTTCTCCTAGGTGAGTCTGCTTCTTTTTTTTCCAGAGCTTTCAGGTGTGCTGTTAAGTCACCAATGAGTGCTCCCTCCGTTTTCTTTAAGTGGGCACTTAGTGCTATGAACTTTCCTCTTAGCACTGCTTTCATTGTGTCCCATAGGTTTGAGTATGTTGTGTCTTTGTTTTCATTAAATTCAAGAAAGACTTTAATTTCTTTCTTTATTTCTTCCTTGACCCAGGTGTGGGTCAGTAGTTGACTGTTCCGTTTCCATGCGTTTGTGGGCTTTCTGGGGGTAGCATTGTTGTTGAATTATAATTTTAATCCATGGTGATCCGATAAGACACAGGTGGTTACTAATTTTTTTTGTAACTGTGGAAGTTTGCTTTGTTACCAAGTATATGGTCAATTTTCGAAAAGGTTCCATGAGCCGCAGAGAAGAAGGTATATTCTTTCCTATTTGGGTGGAATGTTCTATAGATGTCTGTTAAGTCCATTTGGTTCATTACCTCCATTAAGTCTTTCAATTCTCTGTTAGGTTTCTGTCTGATTGACCTGTCCATTGGTAAGAGAGGAGTGTTGAAGTCTCCAACTATTAGTGTGTGTGGTTTGATGGCTGCCTTGAGTTCTAGAAGTGTTTCTTTTACATAAGTGGGAGCTTTTATATTAGGGGCATAGATATTCAGGATTGAGACTTCATTCTGATGGATTTTTCCTGTTATGAGTATAAAGTGTCCCTTTCCATCTCTTCTGATTGATTTTAGTTTGAAGTCAACTTTGTTGGAAATTAGTATGGCCACACCCGCTTGTTTCTTAGGGCCATTTGCTTGATAAACCTTTTCCCAACCCTTTACTCTGAGTAGGTGTCTGTCTTTGTGGTTGAGGTGTGTTTCTTGTAAACAGCAAAATGTTGGATTCTGTTTTCGTATCCAGTCTCTTAGCCTGTGCCTTTTTATAGGTGAATTGAGTCCATTGATATTAAGTGATATTAATGACCAGTGGTTGTTAACTTCAGTCATTTTTAGTAGTAGAGTTTGTGTGTTTCCCTTCTTCTAGTTGTGCTGGTGAAGGGTTGCTAGAAGTCTGAGTTATTGTGGTCGTTGTTGGACTCCTTGGTTTGTGATTTTCCTTCTATTACTTTCTGCAAGGCTGGATTTGTGGCTGCGTATTGTTTAAGTCTGTTTTTGTCCTGGAATATCTTGTTTTCTCCATCAATGGTGAATGCAAGCTTTGCTGAGTATAATAGTCTAGGCTTGCATCCATGTTCCCTTAGTGTCTGTAGCACATCTATCCAAGCTCTTCTGGCTTTCATGGTTTCCATTGAGAAATCAGGTGTAATTCTGATAGGTTTCCCTTTATATGTTACTTGACCTTTTTCCTTTGCAGCTCTTAATATCTGTTCTTTATTCTGTATGTTTTGTGTTTTGATTATTATATGGCGTGGGGATGCTTTCTTTTGATCCAGTCTATTTGGTGTTCTGTAGGCTTCTTGTACCTTCATAGGAACATCCTTCTTTAGGTTGCGGAAGTTTTCTTCTATAATTTTGTTGAATATGTTTTCTGGGCCTTTGAGTTGTAATTCTTCTCCTTCTTCTACCCCAATTATTCTTAGGTTTGGTCTTTTCATGGTGTCCCATATTTCCTGAATGTTTTGTGTTAAGAATTTGTTAGATTTGTTTAGTTCTTTAATCTGTGAATTTATTTCCTCTATTGTATCTTCAGAGTCCGAGATTCTTTATTCCATCTCTTGTATTCGGTTGGAAATACTTGTCTCTGAAGTTTCTGTTCGTTTACTCAGAGTTTCCATTTCCAGTCGTCCCTCAGATTGTGTTTTCTTCAATACCTCCATTTCATTTATCAGGTCTTGTACTGTTTCCCTTACCTGCTTGATTGCTTTTTCTTGTTTTTCTTGTTTTTCTTGGGTATCTTTGAGAGATTTATTTATTTCCTCTACCTTTTTGTTTGTCATCTCCATTTCTTTATGGCAGTTTTTTACCTCCTGTTAAGGTCCTCTATTATTTTCATAAAGTACTGTTTAAGGTCGGTTTCTTCTATATCTTCTGGGGTAGGGTGTTCAATTCTTGTTGTTTCGGGATGTCTGGCTTGTGGTGATGTCATATTGCCTTTCATGTTGTTGGAGGAGCTCCTGCATTGGCGCCTGCCCATCTCTTCCTTCAAAAGGAGCCCGGAGGCGTTTGGTGTCCTAGACCAATCTTTGCTGTGACTGAAACTGGTTGGATCTCCCCCGTGCCAGAGGAGGACCTATTCCTTGCGTCACAATCTGAAGAAGCCCGCAATCCCTTGCAGGAATCCTCAGACCTGCCTGGAGGCCAGAGTCTGACCCCTCTGGGTGGATGGCCTTAGAACAGGAGCAGGACACCTGAGAACACTAGGGAAAGCTTGGGAGACACAAGCCTGCAGAGGGAAGTAGGGGTAGGGGGTCTGTGCTCTCTTCCAGGGCAGGTTGCCCCAGGGTCCGCATTCACTCACCAGTTCAGATGGAATGTCAGGGCACAGGATCAGGGATTCCAGGCAGCCCAGGGTCGCAGCCCAGACAAAAGGGCCAAGGTGGGGGCAGGGCGGGATGGAATACCACACAGGGAACCTGGCAGCACAATCTGAAGGAGCCCGCACCCCCCCGCAGGAATCCTCAGACCTGCCTGGAGGCCAGAGTCTGACCCCTTTGGGTGGATGGCCTTAGAACAGAAGCAGGACACCTGAGAACACTAGGGAAAGCTTGGGAGACAGGAGCCTGCAGAGGGAAGTGGGGGTAGGGGGTCTGTGCTCTCTTCCAGGGCAGGTTGCCCCAGGGTCCGCATTCACTCACCAGTTCAGATGGAATGTCAGGGCACAGGATCAGGGATTCCAGGCAGCCCAGGGTCGCAGCCCAGACAAAAGGGCCAAGGTGGGGGCAGGGCGGGATGGAATACCACACAGGGAACCTGGCAGCACAATCTGAAGAAGCCCGCACCCCTCTGCAGGAATTCTCAGACCTCCGGTTGTCCTTTTTTTTTTTTGGTATTAGAGATTATGTGTTTCCTTTCTTTGAGATGTGCTGGTGAAGGGTCGCTAGATGTCTGAGTTATTTTGGGCAATGCTGGACTCCTTTGTTTGTGAATTTCCTTCTATTACTTTCTGTAAGGCTGGATTTGTGGCTATGTGTTGTTTAAATTTGTTTTTATCTTGAAATAATTGGTTTTCTCCATTTATAGTGAACAAAAGCTTGGCTTGGTATAGTAATCTGGGTTTGCATCCATGGTCTCTTAGTTTCTGCAAAACATCTATCCAGGACCTTCCAGCATTCATGGTTTCCATAGAGAAGTCAGGTGTTAGTCTGATAGGTTTACCTTTATAAGTTACTTGACCTTTTTCCTTTGCAGCTCTTAATATTCTTTCTTTATTCTGTATGTTTTATTTTTTGATTATAATATGGCAAGGGGATGATTTTTTTTTTTTTGATCCAGTCTGTTTGGTGTTCTGTAAGGTTCTTGAACCTTAATAGGAATATCTTTCTTTAGGTTTGGGAAGTTTTCTTCTATAATTTTATTAAATATATTTTCTGGACCATTGAGCTGTAATTCTTCTCCTTCGTCTACCCCTATTAATCTTAGGCTTGGCCTTTTTATTGTGTCCCAGATTTTCTGAATGTTTTGTGATGAGAATTTGTTGGATTTGCTGTTTTCTTTGATCAGTGCGTTTATTTTCTCTATGGTATCTTCAGAATCTGAGATTCTTTCTTCTATCTCTTGTATTCTGTTGGTTATGCTTGTTTCTGTAATCTCTGTTCATTTACATAGATTTTCCATATCCAGCTGGCCCTCGGCTTGTGTTTTTTTCCTTGCCTCCATTTCAGTTTTCAAGTCTTGCACTATTTCCATTATCTGTTTGATTGTTTTTTCTTGGTTTTTTAGTATATCATTTATGGATTTACTCAATTCTTCAAACTTTTTGTTATTCTTCTCTTCCATTTTTTAAGGGAGTTTTTCACCTCCTGTTTAAGGGACTCTATAACTTTCATAAAGTCAATTTTTTCTACTTCTTCTTGATTAGTGTGTTCAAGTCCTCCTGTTGTAAGTTCGCTGGGTTCTGGTGCTTTCATGTTGTTTTTCAAATTGTTGGAGGAATTCTTGCATTGGCGCCTGCCCATTTCTTCCTCTGAATAATCCCCTTTGGGTCTTCTTTTAGAAGTTCAATTCACCCCAATGAACTCAATTCACTCACCCCAATGAATGATGGATCTTCTGGTAGACATTCAGGTCTCCTTGCTGGCCAAGCAAATCGCTGACAAAGGGCCTACCTTGCTGCAGGCAGGCTATTGAAGCAGGGGACCTCCCATGGCCTTGGTGCACTCAATTTCTGGTCCTGGAGCCCAAACAGGCTGAGCTGTGTGATTTTGTGGCCCCAAAGATGGGAGGATGAAGTGGGGGGGGTTCTGGGTGCAAGCTGGGAAGGGACAGGTAGAGAGATGCAGTATCCAGGGAGAATAACCCCTGCAGGAAGAGCAAGAAGTGTGTGTGGGGCGTTGGGGAATGTCGGTGGTCCCTTTCCTGGTGGCTGCCGAGGTTCAGGCACTCACTCACCCCAATGAATGATGGATCTTCTGGTAGACAGTCAGGTCTCCTTGCTGGCCAAGCAATTCGCTGACAAAGGCCCTACCTTGCTGCAGGCCAGCTATTGAAGCAGGGGACCTCCCAATGGCCTGGGTGCACTCAATTCCCGGTCCAGGCACCCAAACAGGCTGAGCTGTGGGATTTTGTGGCCCCAAAGATGGGAGGATGAAGGGGGAGGGTTCTGGGTGCAAGCTGGGAAAGGACAGGAAGAGAGAGGCAGTATCGGGGGAGAATAACCCCTGCAGGAAGAGCCAAGAATTTATGTATCTTATGTGGATGAATCATGAACAGGTGTTTTAAAGGGATCCAGACAAAAAATAAAATACATAAAATGCTTGGAATAGCCAAATAAATTTATTTGCCAAGAATTTGTTTGGATAAAATGGGAACTGTAGTTTTATTTTTTTAAATGCTTGATAGAGTCTGCTGTGGGACAATGGTCTTATATCTTATAAAGATTTGTCACTAATATTGGTTTAATAAAAAGTTGGTTGGTCAGTAGCCAGGCAGGAATTATAGATGGGGCTACCAGGCAGGAAGTATAGGTGGGGCAATCAGAATAGGCAATTTCTGGGAAGAGGAAAGGCTCTGTCTCCAGTAGACACCCAGAAGCAGAAGAAGCAAGATGAGAATGCCTCACTGATTAAAAATTACCAAGCCACGTGGCTAACACAGACAATGTAGGATGTAAGATGATAATAAGAAGCCTGAACTAATAGGCCAACCAATTTATAATTAATACAAGCCTTTGTTTGTTTCTTTGGGACTTAACGGCTACAGGACTGGGCAGGACATAAAACTCTCTCAACATTTGGTGCCAATGTGGTCAACTAAATCCACTTAAAATTTGAGAAATTTTGGGAAAGAATTCTAGACACAAAAAGAACAGTGTTAAGCATGGCTTCTTCATAGCAGCATTTTCTCAAGTGGGCTCTGTTTCCTAGAGGCAAGCATATCTCATTTAAGAGAGGCTTCCTGATTCAGCTTTAGCTGCAAAAACCTTGCAGGACTTTTAAGAGGCTCTGCCATAAAACATTTAATTAATGTTTATGAATAGTTGACAGCATGCTTCTGGGTGGTGACAGGGACCTTGAAACTCCATAGAGTTTTGGCAATAACCATGGCTTCTGCTAGTACTTCTGCCATGACACTAGACTCACAGAAAGCTAAGGAATAGGGTGGATCCAGCCATCAAAGTTATGGCTTTAAACCTAGCCATATTGCTTAGCAAATTAAAGACTCATGTGGTCACAAAAATAAAGATATATAGTAAAGATATATTCAGATACAAAACGTCTAAAAGTTTTACAGAATGTTAAAAAATATACATAGGTTTGCAAGAGAAAAGAAAAATGATAAAATCCTTTAAAAGGAGAGAAAGTGAGCATAGTTTGGTGTAGTGGCACACACTTTTAATCCAGCACATGGGAGCCAGAAGCAGGTGGATCTTTGTGAGTTCAAGGATACTCTGGTCTACAGAGTGAGTTCCAGGACAGCCAAAGAAACACAGAGAAACCTCCCCCCCCAAAAAAAAAACCCAAAAATAAAAATAAAAGAAATAGGGTTGAAAATAAAGCTACATAAAGATGTAAAATGCACAGAGAATCTGTGGACTGTGTACTGTGATACTGTATGTCATTATGTTGTCTTGAATTGTTTGATGGCTAAGGAAGAATCAACAGCTGCTAAAAGACATTTGATTATAAATGCTGTTGGATTAATCCAACATAGAGTTGTGGATTTTAAGAATGCCTTAATTTCAAAATTTAAGTCAAAAGATATAGTACTTTGGAGAAGAGGTTTTGATTTTGTTTCCACAGGAAATGAGAGGCTTTAGATTCATTCTAGGTTAAGAAAAATCAGGCTTGATAATGGAAGACTATCTGCAATAGAAGCAGGTGGCCCAGATGATCCAACATTTCAGAGGACCTCTGTTAGAGTTTCCTCTGAGTTCTACATCCAGAACAGCCACAACATTTTTGATTGTGATGATAAAGCCTCACAGATTATTCCAGTCAGCATTTGTTCATAATCCTAAATTTTCTTTCTGTCCCCTTAAGATTATCAGCATCCCCAATCATCAGGAAGTAGCCTGCAAAACTAGGCCCACATTCAGCCAAAATGGATTATGGATGTTTTCCTTGTTTAGCATGTTGGTTACAAGTTGTTGTGGATAATGGTTAGGGAGAAAGCTAAACAAAGAAGATTAGATTCAGAGTTTTTGTTTTGAAAAAGAAGAGGGGGGTGCTGTGGTACTATAATCTTCTACCCTGTAATGATTTGTCACTTGTATTGGTTTAATAAAACACTGATTGGCCAGTATTCAAGCAAAAAGTATAGGTGGGATGACCAGAATAGGAGAATTCTGGGAAGAGGAAAGGCTCAATCTGCAGTAGTCACTGAGACACAGAGGAAGCATGAGGAGAATACCTCACTGATAAAAGGTAGCCAAGCCATGTGGCTAACACAGACAAGAATTATGGGTTAATTTAAGATGCAAGAGTTAGTTAATGATGAGCCTGAGATAATAAGCCACCCAGTTTATAATTAATGTAAGCCTCTGTTTGTTTCTTTGGGACTGATCAGCTACAAGACTGATCAGGACAGAAACCTCTGTCAACAAGAGTCATACACCAATACAACAAATCTGAGTCATGTCACTCCTCATTCTTCTTCCTCTGTAGACCTTTGTCTTAAAAATCATGACTTGTGAGTGTGTGTGTATGTGCACACATGCAGCCCACTAAGCTTAAAAAGAGGTTGTATAGGAGGTTACTTCGTGGAATAAGGCCAATTTATATATGTCTACCCAACTGAAATAAAGAAGACTATCCCTCGGACTCTTATTTTCTAATATTCCCCCATGAGAGGTGGGGTTTCATAGACCCCACTCCCTTTATCCAGATAAAATATTGATGGCGCCTATATTGTATAGGTTTTATTAAAATAACCATTTAATTGGTTAGTAGGCAGGTTCATGGTAGCTTTCCAGATTGATTAACATGTTTTAGAATCAGATCATGTTTTACAATGGGAAAAGGCTACAAACTATATAGCTACATTGCTAAAAATTTGAATTTTTGTTATATAAACACTGTCTTAATAGAAATCTTTGTAAAATTAAAGTTCCTAGCCAAGTTTTTCAAATAATGGGAAATAACTTGTCAGTTGTATAGAAATATCAAACAAAAATGCAAGACCAAGTGAGAAATCAAGAAAATTAAAACTGGGGAAACAGAATAAAAAGAATACTACAAAAATACATTTTATGCATATCTGGGAATATAAAACCTTCAAATTTTATGTTTTTTGTTTATTCCTTGTTTATTTATGTGTTGTGTGCATATGTTTGTGAATGTGTATATGTATGTATGAGAGGAGGTTCATAGCATAGTGCAGATTTGAAGATTAGAGCAAAACTTTTAGGAGTTTATTTTCTTCAGTCATGTGGCTTCTAGGATTGAACTCCACTTGTCAGGCTTGATGACAAACACTCTTACCCACAGAGCCATTGCAAAATTTAAAAAAATATAAGTATGCACACATACATATATACCTACATACATACCTACATACATACACACACTACTGGTCATGATCACCAACACCTGATGCTTTTGGGGCTGAAAAGCAGAGTACCACACAGAGGATTTAGGCAGGAGGAGATGAGTATATGAAATGGACCTGTTATGCCTTGAGGAGTCCCTGTCTCTGCCTCAGTTGGAAGTAAATAGACATGGCTTCACCTTGGCTCATTCACTGAAATCAAGTGTCCTATGATGCTGGAAAAGCTATCAACACTGTGCTCATGGCTCTTTGAAAAGTATTCTTGTAGAAATCTAAGGAATACCATGCATTCATCTCTTTAGTCCCATCAGAGGAAAGGCTGAGGCTAGTAAATCTCTGTGAATTGTAGGCCAATCTGTTCTATATAGCTACTTCCAGGCCAACCAGGGTTACATAGTGAGACTTTATCTCAAAAATGGAAACAACAACAAAAATCTATGAAAGCTTTATTGCCATATAATTCCCATTAAATCTTAATATATACAAAAACATCTTTGTCAAGTTTTCTACAATAAATATATCTGTTTTTTGTAGAGACATGAAGCACCACATACTCAAATTCTTTCTTTATCTTAATTTCAATAGCAACCAGACAACTAAAAGTTAATGATTGACTCTTACTGATGACATTATCAGGGCACAATCCAATGACTATTGTGAAGCTGTGTGCAGGGACTAGGCTTCTGTTAATCCAATGAAAATATGAGCATCACTAAGATGGATAATATTAAGGGATGGGACACATTTTTATCTTGACATGTTTGTGAAAGAGCTGTCTCAAGCTTAAAAGTTGTTGTTTGTTATGTGTCTGTGGTTTCTTGCATTCCAATACCTAAACCTGAGTTCTTCATAAGATACTATAGCAGAGGAGTTGACTTTGAATGAAAGAAGTTATTGTAAGCAGGTCCAACACATAAGATAAGCAGCTCTGTATGATCATGCTGTCACCCAAAAATCTAGAAAGAATGATGACTACTGCTCATTGTGACCCTTATAAAGATTCAGGCTTCCTGAGAACTTTCAGACTCTTTATTATTTCTGAAATGAAGCTTGGAGGTTGTTCTTGATTGATCCCCAATTGGCAAAGCTTTTGACTAATCAAAGTGCCTGTGTGTTTTATAGGAATCATGGGAGTCATAAAAATAGTAGCAAAAGCCTGATCCAGCACCTTACCAACTACCCCTTACACACATGTGAAACTTCAGGAAGTAAAGAGGCTGTATGAACATTACTGATTTTAAGAAGGTATCAAACCTAATTCAAAGTAGGTTTTCTGTGCTTTCCTGAGAGAAAGTATTCCCTCTAGTGTAGATCTTCTAGAAGAACACCATTGGCTACCAGTGTTCTTTTGAGAGACAGTAGCCTATAACACGTGTGATCACAAAGAAGCTGTCCATCAGGTGTGTGATCAAGTCAGCTTCAGGGCATAACATGGGTAAATAAAGCAGAAATTAACACTTTATTATGGAATAAATGGTCTTGAGAGTCATACCTATTGGGATCTCACTGTATAACAGTGACTTGATGTTGGCATGAACACAGAGTAGACCAATGTTTTTATGAAGAATGATGAAGCCCTCTATTTTAAAAATGTGTGACTGATCTTGTAAAACTAAAGAGAAAGACAGTCTGATACTATAAAGGGCCTTTCTTAACCTAAAAGTAAGATTATAAAGAGAGGTTATTTTAGTAAACACAGATACCTTATTTCTTAGTGAAAAGTCACAGAGTGAGGATGTACATATTTAGTCTAGACAGCAAATACATTTTTAAAAAAAGAAAACTAAGTATCTGTTAACATTTAGAAATCTAGATATGTGGGTTTCTTTTCTTTCAGAAAAAGTCAAAATTTTTGATCATCTGGAAATGACAATGTGCTATTTCCTTTGGACAAACATCCCTGGTTTGCCACAGTTCTACTAAACCCCTCATCAGCTCCACTTTATTCATTAACTATAAATTCTTGCTCCAATTCACAAATCAATCTTATGAGAACTGGATCACTGTTTGTTGCCTTTGTTCCTTTATGAGTATGCATATATAAAATGGTAGCCTTTTCTGGGGTGGCCTCTGTTTGATATTATTTGACTGTTTCTCATCTGAATCTTTTACTAAAGATGCAAAGATTAACTTCATTTCACATTATGCATTTTATAGTAGTGTGGATGGGTGGATTTCTATTCTTAATTTCTGTTAAATTAGAATTTACTAAAATAAACCACTTAACAACAAGGAGCCAGGTTATGTAGTATAGCTATACCTATTTGAGTTTTACAATATAGGACAGAGGGAATCCATGAACTCGCCTGTGCCATGAGTCTTCTTGATGTGAAGCATCAAAATAGTAAACTTAGAGAAAGTAGAAAAATCTTCTGTCTCCAAGTGTTGTTCACTTGGTGATCCATCAAATTCCATTACTATAAATAAATTCAGGAGGTTAGAAAAATGATTTCAAGAGTCCACTAGAAGTGTATAGTCATCAGGGTGAATCTTTTTGTTAAACAAAAAACAAACAAATGAAAAAAACTTCTAATCAATGAGAGAAATATGTAGTTGTCAGGCCTAATATTTTCCTAAGAAAACTTTCACTGAATGAAAACATGAGATAAGAAAACAGGAAATATTCATGATGTCTGCTTTACAACTGATGCCAGCAAGTTTCAGAGATAGCAGTAAGCTCTCTGAAGTCTGTAATGTGAGAGCAGCATAGCCACAGTGAGTATCCAGCACACATGCATGATGTATAGGCTCTTTCCTCCAGTCTGTCCTGAAAGAAGCACTGTGAAATAGAGACTCTTTTGATGTTCTCCCCTCTGAACATGAAGTTCAAGCCTTCACTGTGAACCTGTTAAGGAATCTTGGATAAGAAAGCACTTTCAAGAACTCAATTTTTTTCTCTTGCAGAAAATGAATATTTTATTTTTCTTTATCCTTTCTATTATTTTTTTAAACTACCCTTTCTCATATAACATGATAAATCCAGTCCCCACTCCATCCCCTTCTACATCCCCCATCCTATCTTCCATCCATTCCTCAAAGAGGATAAGGCTTCCCATGGGGAGTCACCAAAGTCTGGTACATTGCATTAAGTCAGGACCAAGGCCCTCCCCCATATATCTAGGCTGAACAATACATCCCTTGAAAGAGAATGAGTTCCAAAAAGCCAGTATAAGCAGCAGGAACAAATCCTGGTCTCACTGCCAGTGGCCTCACAGTCTGCCTCAGTCATCAACTGTCACACACATTCAGAGGGCATAGTTTGGTCCTATGCTGGTTCCCTCGTTTGTCATGCTGGAGTTGGTGAGCTCCCATTAGCTCAGGAAAGCTCTTTCAGTAGGTATACCCATCATAGTCTGGACCTCTTTACTCCTATTCTCACTCTTCCCACTCTTTGACTGGCCTTTGGGAGCTCAGCCCAGTGCTCTGCTGTAGATCTCTGCATCTGCTTCCATCAGTTGCTGGATGAAGGTTCTTTGATGACATTTATGATAGTCATCAATTTGATTACAGCACAAGGACAGATCAGGCACCCTCTCTACTATTGCTAAGGGTCTTAACTGGATAATCATACTTCTGGATTCCTGGGAATTTCTCTAGTGCCAGGTTTCTTGCTAGCCACATAATGTCTCCCTCAATCAAGATAATCTCTTTTTTTTTGCTCTCCATCTCTGTCCTTTCCCCATCTTGACCATCCTGTTCCCTCAAGTTCTCCTCCCCCTTCCTTTTTTTCTGGTAGTATGGGAGTAGAAGAGAAGGGAAGGCAGAAGGGGAAGAATTGATTCTTAAAGACTTTCACTTCTGCTTTCTTTGGTGAAGGCTAGACATATTGGGTTTCAAAAGACAAAAATTCCATGAAACATTTTGTTTCTTTCTTTTTATTTTTATTATTTTTTATTGATTTTTATTGAGCATTACATTTTTCTCTGTTCCCATTCCTGCCTCTTCCCTTCCCTTCAACTCTCTCCCAAGGTCCCCATGCTCCCAATTTACTCAGGAGATCTAAGCTGAGCAATACATCCCTTGAAAGAGAATGGGTTCCAAAAAGCCAGTATAAGCAGCAGGAATAAATCCTGGTCTCACTGCCAGTGGTCTCACAGTCTTTTATTACAAGTACTCACTCATAAGTGTTTTTTAATCATACAGCAAAGAAAACCAGCCTACAAGTCACAAGCCCTTAATGCTGGTTGGGGCATTGATAATCTTATGGAGACCTAAAGAAAATTTAAAATTATGATCAAGTCCTGACTGGAGTATCCTGTGAGGCCTGATCATTTCAGGCAGCATCTTGAATCTGTTCTGGATGTAAAACTCTGATATCTGAGCAATCTATTTTTACTGGAGATCTCTCAGGTGGTCTTACTTGATCAAACCTGATTTTTCTAAACTCAGAATGAATCCATAGCTTCTCATTTTCTGTGGAAACAAAAGCAAAACCTCT
The DNA here is from genome assembly GCF_903992535.2 of Arvicola amphibius. Taxonomy (NCBI): domain Eukaryota; kingdom Metazoa; phylum Chordata; class Mammalia; order Rodentia; family Cricetidae; genus Arvicola; species Arvicola amphibius. The sequence goes on along the minus strand of NC_052065.1, from coordinate 36,870,458 downwards.
TCTCCAAAGTAGCATATATTTTAAAGTCAAGGTATTTTCAAAATACCTATCTTGGATTAATTTAGCAGCATTTATAAACAAATATCTTTTAGCAGTTGTTGCTCCTTCCTCAGCATTCAAACAATGCAAATACAACATAATAACATACAGTATCCAGTCTCTCTGTGTATTTTCCATCCTTACGTGGCTTTATTTTAACCTCTATTTTATGTTTCCAAAACTTTTTTTGGATTTTTTTGAGACAAGTTCTCTGTATATCTTTGTCCTGGAACTCCCTCTGTAGACCAGGCTGTCCTTGAACTCACAGAGATACACCTGACTCTGCCTCCGAAGTGCTGAAATTAAAGGTGTGTGCCACCACACCTTGAACTCACAGAGGTCTGTCTGCCTCTGTCTCCCAAGTATTGGGATTAAAGGCATGTGCTATTACACCTTGAACTTGCAGAGGTCTGTCCACCTCTGCCTCCCAAGTATTGTAATTAAAGGTGTATGCCACAACACCCAACTACTCTCTGTTTTTCTTTTTTTTTATTTTAAGGACTTTAACCTTTTTATTTTCTCTCCCAAACCTTCATATATTTTTAACACACTGTAAAGCATTTAGACGTTTCCTTCATCTTTGAATCTGTCTTTACTGTATCTCTCTTTTTTTCTGACTACACGAGTCTTTAATTTGCTAAACAATGTGGGTAGGATTAAAGCCATAGCTTTGATGGCTTGATCCAGCCCATTCCTTCACTTTTTGAGATTCCAGCCTCTTGGCAGAAGTACCAGCTGTAGCCATGTATATCTACAACTCTATGGTGTTTCCAAGTCCCTGCCACCAAGCAAGCTGAAGCAGTCTGCTCATAAACCACATTCAAATGCTCTGTAGCTCTACCTCCTGCCTGAAATAGTCAGAATTTGTGCTGGAAGGAAAGCCCAGAAAGCCAGCATTTTAAAACAGCATGGCTTTTCACTTGCTACTGCTGAAAACCAAAAAGCATGTGGTCAACTTTTCATTAACATCATTTAAGTGTTTTGTGGCAGGACCTCTTTAAAAAGCTGCAAAGTTTTGCAGGTAAAGTTGAGTCAGGAAGCCTCCCTTAAATGAAAGAATTTGCCTTTAGCAAGCAGAGTCCACCTGAGAAAATGCTGCCATCAATAAGCCATGCCTAACTCTATTCTTTTCTGTCTAGAATAACTTCCCAAGCTTTGTCAGGTTTTATGTGGATGCAGTCGCCCCACGTTGGGTGCCATTTGTTGTGGTTTCTTTCCTGCCCAATTCCCACAGTCATTAAATCCCAAAGAATTCAGAGGTTTACATTTGTTGTAAACTGATTGGCCCATTAGCTCTTATAACATATATTAGCCCATTATTCAAGTATATGTTAGCCAAATGGCTCGGTACCTTTCTCAGCAAGGCAGTTACATCTTTTTTTTTTTTAATTTTTATTAAAACTTTCCACCTTCTCCCTGCCTCCCATTTACCCCCTCCCCCTCCACTTCCCCTCCCTCTCCTGTACAAAGAGCAGTAAGGGATCCCTGCCCTGTGGGAAGTCCAAGCTCCTCCCCCCTCCAATACAGGTCCAGGAAGGTGGGCATCCAAACAGGCTAGCCCCACACCCCAAAGCCAGTATGCGTAGAAGGATCCAAATCCAGTGTCATTGTTCTTGGCTTCTCAGCAGCCCTCATTGTCTGCCATGTTCAGGGAGTCCAGTTTTATTCTATGATTTTTCAGTCGCAGTCAAAGTGGCCTTGGTAAGCTCTGAATAGATCAGCCCTACCATCTCAGTGGATGGGAGCACCCCTTGCAGTCCAGACTTCCTTGCTCATGTTCACCCTCCTTCTTCTCCTCATTTGGGCCTTGGGAGCTCAGTCTGGTGCTCGAATGTGGGGCTCTGTCTCTATCTCCATCCATCGCCAGATGAAGGTTCCCTCACTGTCCTGACTTTCTTTCTCATGTTCTCCCTCCTTCTGTTCCTCATCAGGACCTTGGGAGCTCAGTTCAGTGATCCAATGTGGTGCTCTGTCTCTATCTCCATCCATCGCCAGGTGAAGGTTCTATGGTGATATGCAAGATATTCATCAGTATGGCTATAGGATCTGGCATTTTCCGGCTCCCTCTCCTCAGCTGCCCACAGATGTTGCTGGGGACATCTCCCTGGATACCTGAGAACCCCTTTAGAGTCAAGTCTCTTAACAACCGTAAGATGGCTCCCTTAATTAGGATATATGCTTCCCTGCTCCCATATCTACCCTTCCTATATCATAAGCATCCCATTCCCCCAAGCTCTCCCCATCCTCCCCTTCATGATTTTCTCTCCCCATCTCCTCCTTGTCCCCATCCTACACCACCCCCAAGTTTCCAATTTTTGCCTGGCAATCTTGTCTACTTCCAATATCCAGGAGGATAACAATATGTTTTTCTTTGGTTTCACCTTCTTATTATCTTCTCAAGGACAACAAATTATAGGCTCGATGTCCTTTATTGATGGCTAAAAACCGATTATGAGTGAGTACAGCCCATTTTCATCTTTTTGGGTCTGGGTTACCTCACTCAGAATCCTGTTCTCTATTTCCATCCATTTGCATGCAAAATTCAAGATGCCATTGTTTTTTATCCCTGAGTAGTACTCTAATATGTATATATTCCACGGTTTATTCATCCATTCTTCCACTGAAGGGCATCTAGGTTGTTTCCAGGTTCTGGCTATTAAAAACAATGCTGCTATGAACATAGTAGAACAAATGCTTTTGTAGTATGATTGTGCATCTCTTGGGAAAATTCCCAAAAGTGGAATTGCTGGTTCCTAGGGTAGGTTGATCCCGAATTTTCTGAAAAACCACCACACTGCTTTCCAAAGTGGTTGAACAAGTGTGCATTCCCACCAGCAATGGATGAGGGTACCCCTAACCCCACAACCTCTCCAGCAAAGGCTAGCATTGGTGTTTTTGATTTTAGCTAATCTGACAGGTGTAAGATGGTATCTCAAAGTTGTTTTGATTTGCATTTCCCTGATCGCTAAGGAGGTTGAGCATGACCTTAAATGTCTTTTGTCCATTTGAACTTCTTCTGTTGAGAATTCTCTGTTCAGTTCAGTGCCCCATTTTTTAATTGGGTTAATTAGCATTTTAAAGTCTAGTCTCTTGAGTTCCTTATATATTTTGGAGATAAGACCTTTATCTGTTGCCGGGTTGGTGAAGATCTTTTCCCAGTCAGTAGGCTGCCTTTGTGTTATAGTGACAATGTCCTTTGCTTTACAGAAGGTACTCAGCTTCAGGAGTCCCCATTTATTCATTGTTGCTCTTATTGTATGTGCTGCTGGGGTTATACGTAGGAAACGGTCTCCTGTGCCCACATGTTGTAGAGTACTTCCCACTTTCATCAGGCTCAGTGTGTTCAGATTAATATTGAGGTCTTTAATTCATTTGGACTTGAGTTTTGTGCATGGTGATAGATATGGATCTACTTTCATTCTTCTACAGGTTTATATCCAGTTATGCCAGCACCACTTGTTGAAGATGCTCTCTTTCTTCCATTGTGTACTTTTAGCTCCTTTATCCAAAATCAGGTGTTCATAGGTTTGTGGGTTAAGCTCTGGGTCATCTATTCGATTCCATTGGTCAACTTCTCTGTTTTTTTTTTTTTTTTTTTTTTTTTTTTTTTTGCCAGTACCAAGCTGTTTTCAATACAGTAGCTCTGTAATAGAGTTTGAAGTCAGGGATGGTAATGCCTCCAGAAGTTCCTTTATTGTATAAGATTGTTTTGGCTATCCTGGGTTTCTTGTTCTTCCATATAAAGTTGATTATTGTCCTCTCAAGATCTGTGAAGGATTTTGATGGGACCTTAATGGGGATTGCATTGAATCTATAGATTGCTTTTTGTTGAATTGCCATTTTTACTATGTTGATCCTCCCAATCCATGAGCAAGTGAGATCCTTCTATTTTCTGGTATCCTCTTCAGTTTCTTTCTTCAAAGACTTAAAGTTCTTGTCAAATAGATCTTTCACTTCCTTGGTTAGAGTTACCTCAAGATATTTTATGGTATTTGTGGCTATTGTGAAAGGTGACGCTTCTCTGATTTTCCTCTCTGCTTCCTTATCCTTTCTGTATAGGAGGGAAACTGATTTTTTTGGAGTTGACCTTGTATCCTGCCACATTACTGAAGGAGTTCATAAGCTGTAGAAGTTCTTTGGAGGTATCTTTGGGGTCCCTTATGTACACTATCGTATCATCTGCAAATAACGAAAGTTTAACTTCTTCCTTTCCAATTTGCATCCCCTTGATCCCCTTATGTTGTCTGATTGCTATTGCTAGAAACTCAACCACCATATTGAAGAGATAAGGAGAGAGTGGATAGCCTTGTCATATTCTTGAATTCAGTGGGATGGCCTTGATTTTCTCTCCATTTAATTTGATGTTAGCTGTCGGCTTGCTGTAAATAGCCTTTATTATATTTAGGAATGACCCTTGTATCCCTAATCTCTCCAAGACCTTTATCATAAAGGGGTGTTGAATTTTGTCAAATGTATTTTCAGCATCTAATGAGATGATCATATGGTTTTTTCCTTCAGTTTATTTATATGATGGATTACATTGATAGATTTTTCATATGTTGAACCAGCCCTGCATCTCTGGGATGAAGCCTACTTGATCACAGTGGATAATTTTTCTAATGTGTTCTTGGATTATATTTGCCAGTATTTTATTGAGAATTTTTGCATCGATGTTCATGAGTGAGATTGGCCTGTAATTCTCTTTCTTGGTTGAGTCTTTGTGTGGTTTTGGTATCAGAGTAACTGTAGCTTCATAAAAGGAATTTGGCAATGACTCTTCTGTTTCTATATTGTGAAATACATTAAAGAGTATAGGTTTTAGGTCTTCTTGGAAGTTCTGGTAGAATTCTGCAGTGAAACCATCAGGTCCTGGGCTTTTTTTGGTAGGGAGATTTTTGATAACAGCTTCTAATTCTTCGCGACTAACAGTTCTATTTAGATTGTTCTCCTGGTCCTGGTTTAACTTTGGTATATGGTACTTATCTTAAAAAGTGTCCATTTCTTTTATATTTTCCAATTTTGTGGCATACAGGCTTTTGTAGTAAGATTTAATGATTATCTGAATTTCCTCTGTGTCTGTGGTTATGTCCCCCTTTTCATTTCTGATCTTATTAATTTGTTTGTTCTTTGTCTGCCGTTTGATTAGTTTGGCTAGGGGTTTGTCAATCTTGTTGATTTTCCCCATGAACCAGCTTTTTGTTTCATTGATCCTTTGGATTGTTTTCTGTGTTTCTATTTTGTTGATTTCAGCCCTCAGTTTGATTATTTCCAGTCTTCCACTCTTCCTAAGTGAGTCTGCTTCTTTTTTTCTAAAGCTTTCAGGTTTGCTGTTAAGTCTCCGAAGTGTTCTTTCTCCATTTTCTTTAAGTACACACTTAGTGCTATGAACTTTCCTCTTAGCATTGCTTTTATTGTGTCCCATAGGTTTGAGTATGTTCTGTCTTTATTTTCATTAAATTCAAGAAAGACTTTAATTTCTTTATTTCTTCCTTGACCCAGGTGTGGTTCAGTAGTTGATTGTTCAGTTTCCATGAGTTTGAAGGTTTTTTGGGGGTGGCACTGTTGTTGAATTCTAATTTTAATCCATGGTGATCTGATAAGACACAGGTGGTTACTAATATTCTTTGTAACTGTGGACGTTTGCTTTGTTATTGAGTATATGGTCAATTTTTGAAAAAGTTCCATGAGCCACAGTGAAGATGGTATATTCTTTCCTATTTGGGTGGAATTTTCTATAGATGTCTGTTAAGTCAATTTTATTCATTACCTCCGTTAAGTCTTTTAATTCTTTGTTAGGTTTCTGTCTGATTGACCTGTCTATTGGTGAGAGAGGAGTGTTGAAGTCTCCTACTATTAATGTGTATATTTTGATGGCTGTTTTGAGTTCTAGTAATGTTTCTTTCACATAAATGGGTACTTTAATAGTAGGGGCATATATATTCAGGATTGAGACTTCATTCTGAAAGATTTTTCCTGTTATGAGTATAAAGTGTCCCTTTCCATCTCTTCTGATTGATTTTAGTTTGAAGTCAACTTTGTTAGAAATTAGTATGGCCACACCGGCTTGTTTCTTAGGTCCATTTGCTTGATAAACCTATTCCCAACCCTTTACTCTGAGTAGATGTCTGTCTTTCTGGTTGAGGTGTGTTTTTTGTAAACAGCAGAATGTTGGATCCCGTTTTCTTATCCAATCTCTTAGCCTGTGCCTTTTTATAGGTGAATTGAGTCCATTGATATTACGTTATATTAATGACCAGAGGTTTATAGCTTTGGTCATTTTTTTTTGTAGTAGAGTTTGTGTGTTTCTCTTCTTCTAGTTGTGCTGGTGAAGCGTTGCTAGATGTCTGAGTTATTGTGGGCGTTGTTGGACTCCTTGGTTTGTGATTTTCCTTCTATTACTTTCTGCAAGGCAGGATTTGTGGCTACGTATTGTTTACGTCTGTTTTTGTCCTGGAATATCTTGTTTTCTCCATCAATGGTGAATGCAAGCTTTGCTGGGTATAGTAGTCTGGGCTTGCATACATGTTTCCTTAGTGTCTGTAGCACATCTATCCAAGACCTTCTGGCTTTCATGGTTTCTAGTGAGGAGTCAGGTGTAATTCTGATAGGTTTCCCTTTATATGTTACTTGACCTTTTTCCTTTGTAGCTTTTAATATCTGTTCTTTATTCTGTATATTTTGTGTTTTGATTATTATATGGCGTGGTGATGCTTTCTTTTGATCCAGTCTATTTGGTGTTCTGTTTGCTTCTTGTACCTTCCTAGGAATATCCTTCTTTAGGTTGGGGAAATTTTCTTCTATAATTGTTGAATATATTTTCAGGGCCTTTGAGTTGTCATAATTCTCTTTCTTCTACCCCAATTATTCCTAGGTTTGGTCTTTTCATGGTGTCCCAGAGTTTCTGGATGTTTTGTGTTAAGAATTTGTTGGATTTGTTTTGTTCTTTAATCTGTGAGTTTATTTCCTCTATAGTATCTTCAGAGTCTGAGGTTCTTTCTTCCATCTCTTATATTCTGTTGGTAATATTTGTCTCTGTAGTTTCTGTTCATTTATTCAGAATTTCCATTTCCATTCTTCCCTCAGATTTTCTTTTCTTAATTACCTCCATTTCATTTTTCAGGTCTTGTACTGTTTCCCTTACCTGTTTGATTGCTTTTTCTCATTTTTCTTGTTTTTCTTGAGTATCATTGAGAGATTTATTTATTTCGTCTACCTTTTTGTTTGTCATCTCCATTTCTTTATGGCAGTTTTTTACCTCCTGTTTAAGGTCCTCTATTATTTTCATAAAATACTGTTTAAGGTCGATTTCTTCTATTTCTTCTGGAGTAGGGTGTTCAGTTCTTGTTTTGTGATGGCTGGATTCTGGTGATGTCATGTTTCCTTTCGAGTTGTTGGAGGAGCTCCTGCATTAGCACCTTTCCATCTCTTCCTTTCAAATGGAGCTAGGAGAGACTTGGTGACTTGGTCCATTCTTTGCTGTGACTGAATTTGGGAGGATCTCCTCAGTGCTGGAGCAGGAGCTATTCCTTGTAGCACAATCTGAAGGAGCCAGCACTCCCTTGCCTTAATCCTCAGACCTGCCTTGAGGGCAGCCTCTCACCCCTCTGGATAGGTGGCCTTGTTACAGGAGCAGGAAACTTGAATATGCTAGGGAAGGCCATCCAGTTGGGACTCCACAGCACTGAATTAGGGATTCCTGGTTGCTGTGGGACACTTCAGGGACAAAAGAGCATGGTGGGGGCAGGGTGCCGTAGGAAGAGAGAGGTAGTAGCCAGGGAGACTAGCCCCAGCTGGAAGACTAGGAAGTGTAAGGGGTCAGGGAGTAGCTGTGCTCGTCTCCCAGGCTGCTGCTGAGGGATCAGAAAGTCACTCACTCATCATACCAGATGTCTTCTGGTATGAATATCCGGTGTCTTTGTTGGCCAGGAAGTTCGGAGAGGGCCTACCTTGTTGCAGACAGGCTATTGAAACAAAGAAACTCCTGCCTGTTGGTTGCACTCCCTACACATTCCCAGCGCCCTGATTGGGCTGAGCTGGAGATGTTATGAACCCGAAGAGGGGAGGAAGAAGGGACTTTTTTTTTCTGGGTGCAGGCTGTGTGGGGTAGGAAAAAAGAGGCAGTAGCCAGGGAGACTAGCCCCAATCGGAAGACTAGGAAGTGTAGGGGCTCAGGGAGTGTCTGTGTTCTGTCTCAAGGCAGTTACATCTTGTGGCTGGGCCAGGACTCCCAAGGAATGGGCTTCCTTCTTCCCAGAATTATTCTCTTTTCTTTTACCCACCTTTACTTCCTGTCTGGTTGTCCTGCCTATACTTCCTGCCTAGCTACTGGCCAATCAGTATTTATTTAAAATATAATTGACAGAATACATACAACAGTCCCAAACCAGGACCTTCCAGCCTCCTCATATCTCAATCCTATACAAATAATTGCAAGCAACTAAAGAATGCCAAGAATAGGAAAAATAGTCTTACCCAAAAATGAGCATATCAATTGGCTATCTAAAACAAAACAGTCAGTCCTGAAAGTACTTGTACTCTACATACAAGTAACAACATACAGACTGAGAAGGTTGTATTTATGTAACATACCTACACACATATGCTACAACAATTAATGAACAAAAAGGGCATGAAATTGCAAGAGAGCAAGAATGACATATTTGGAATAGTTTGGTGGGAGTAAAGAAAAGGGGAAATGATATAACTGTATCATAATCTCAAAAAATAAAAATATTGAAAATTGTCAGAAGTCTCATTATGAGTAATAGAAATGTATGCCAGGGCCAAGGCCTAACTTTTCTTATTTTTAAAATACTGTGTTTAATTCTCAATATCTCTCCCTTTTAATTTTCTCACCTGGCCAAGTCTAAATGAAGATAAAAATATACACTACTACTATCTATTACCATCTCAATGCATTTATACTTTTGATAAGTATATAGTTTTTTCCATATTATCAAGGTTGCTATTGATATTTGGGCTGTACCTGGTGATTTTCTTGTGTTAATAGACCTAATCAGTATTTTCCAATATCACATGAGAAAGATTAATAGTCATTGTCTGTCTTCTCCTTTAAGGGTTCACCATTCAAATCCACTAGGTTACTTATGGTATATCTCAGTAGTCCTCTGTAGATAGAGTCTGTATTTAATGATTTATAAAAATCCTTCTTATGTTACTATGCATATGAACTAATAAATATTTTCTTATAAGGCTATCAAACAGAAGTTTCATGCTTGTACACCTCAATCTAAGATGGGGAGAAAGGAGAGATATATATTTTGTAAAGATGAAAGAATTCTTAGAAATGTGTAATTATCTCATGACTATGTCATCCCTGATTCAGTAAATCCCTCACTCACAGTGTATACTACTACTCCAAAAGGCTCACTACATTAAGAACCAATCACAACAATATACAATAGGTATTGCCTCTAGGCCTTATGGAGACTTATTTATTTATTTATTTATTTATTTATTTATTGTCTCTGCTACCTTCCATTCCTCTCCCCTCCCCTTTTACTTTCCCCCATGGTCCCATGCTCCCAATTTACTTAGGAGATCTTGCCTTTTTCTACTTCCCATGTAGATTAGATCCAGGTTTTTGGAGACTTACTTTTATATCAAGGCTTCAGCTTGTGTCCTTTGGAGCTTGGGATAGGCACAGATTTAAGTAGTTATCTATGTGCTTCTTGGAATATGAAAATTTCTCAAAAGCAAACAGATATATTCCTCAAGGACCTCAATCACTGACTCAACTTCAATCAGCTTTTGAACAAAAATTGTCACCATAACTCAGGACATAGACTTCAGATCCACACCATTAGGAATAGCTATACAATCCCATTAAGTTAAGTGGAAATGATAGATTAATAACGTAGTTAATCTAATTGCTGCAGACTATTGAAACCCCAAAATGGTGTGGATTTTCTTTGCTTCTGATTCTTCTCACAGGGAATGGACATGCTGGTTTGATACAATTCACAGAACATGAGGCTCTCTATGGATTTTCAAGGTGGTTGAGATTTTAATAACCTGAGATTTGTTTGCTGTTTCCTAGGCATGCAGCAATTATGCATCCAGTTTATCAAAAAATGAAAACAAAATGATTTCACCATTGAAGAAATGCTTATGGTGAGTATCTCTGGATGGTAGACTCTACTTAATCCCATCCACTTATCTGGATATCACAAATCAATGCTAAGGCAAACAATTTTGACTTGGAATTAAACATTGTAACTTTAAGATTTCAGTACAGACATTATAGCAAGAAACTGCATCACTATGCCTTATATGGATAGTTTCCCTACTGGTCATCATCACTGTCTGCCTTTGCTCATGTAAACATTAGCACATGACACTTTGAGAACTCTATGTCATAGGCTACTTTATTTGGGGCACAAAGAAGGGGATATCAATAGAAGGCTTTTAGATGCCAAAGTTGTCCTCATTAGCTATGATCTGGGTAACTCTACCATTCACTGAACATTAGCACCTATCTCCACAATTTTTCAGGGCAAATGGCCATACACATGATAGTGCTTTGAATATATTAAGGCTCTGGCTCCATCCACTGTGGCCTTAGATTATGCCATCATCATTATTAATGCATTTGAAAACTGCTAAACTTATCCTCAATCCAAAATAATTCTGAGTCCATTAATTAAAACCTTCTTAGGTGTTCTAATCACCTTCAAATCTCCTGATACTGGCCCTGAGTAAAGTTCCTATATCTCCTCACAAACAGTTAACAGTGGGAATTAAAACAGAGATTTAGCAGACCTTTAATCCTCCTTATGCACAGACATTCATCAAAGAGCAAAATAATCTTCTTTAGCTTTTCCTTCTACAGTTATGTGTGTGTATGTATGCAATTCAGCTTTCCATCATGATGACAAAATTTAAGGCAATCAATGTTTAAAAAATTTGGTTTGTGCTTATAGTTTTCTAAGTTCTAGACAACTAACCTCATTACTTTGAGCCCATGAAGAGGCAACACATCATCAAGCAGAAAACAAAAAGAAAGAGGATGGATGAAGGACTAATTATACCCATTAAAAACAAGGCATTGATGAATTAATGACCATCAATAAGACCCAGCATCACTCAGATAACTGACATGAACTGCGTAAATAGGAGGAGTCCTAGATTATTAGTGGATAAGAATAATTTTATATGCCATATAATGAGAACACACAAGGTCAGTCTCATACAACAAATGTAACATTATAATGGATTTATAGGTGAAGGTACCAACTGGAACATTCTTATGTAACCTGTATGGTTCCTATAAATGGGAGAGGCTTTACCTCCCGCCCCCAAAAGGAAATAAATTATCAGTGTACCATAAAGCTGGGGATGCATTGTGAACAGGACAATGTATATAACATTCTGTGTCATCACTGCAATGGTGCTGGTGGAGAGTAAACAAAAAAGGAGGAAAAGAAGAACCTCCTTATGCTACTGAAGCATTTGTGAGAGTACACATAGAACATGAGTTGGGTAAAAACCAATACTTGGTGTTTGCATCTCAATGGAACTAAACAAAGATTCAGCATTGCTGCAGGATTATACTAACCCCATCCATGTAGTACTCCCATCTACCTAAGTATACAAATGAAGAAAAAAGAATAGAATCTTTTTTCCATCAGTGGAGTTGTGTAATTGCATAACAACACACATTTAGCAAGCCAGCAGACTACAGAACATTCAGTCTTGGGGTGTTATTCAACTTAGAACATAAATAAATAATAAGACTGACAGGCTGTATTTGAATAGGGGGTATGAATGGGACACACAACAATACTCTAACACTGTTAACATGTTTGTATTTGTATATAGTGTGTATGACTTTTGTAATTAGGCATGGAGTGTGATCTGGTTATTAGTAGGAAGAGTGTGACTCTGTTCTGCCTGACTTGGCATCTCCAACTTGTGGAAAGCCCAGAATCACTTTGACACAGGCAATGCACACCCCTTGGAAGTCCCTAAGAATTATAGTGCTCTTCTTCAACACCCTCAGAGAATTACAAGTGTGGCCTTCAAGGTACTGTGATTTATAGTCACAGAGTCATAAACCATCTCACCCATAAGACACTGATCTGTTTTCCCAAGGTGTGAAGTGACCTCCGAGACACTGTTTTGGTAGTTAAGTGGGAGCCCAATTCTCCCAGCCTCCTCAGACTCTACCAAGTGTATCATAATATATAATACTACTGCCCTCACTCAGAGCAGAGACACTAAACCTCTAGTCATTGGGAAATTCCAAGACATAAAATCTTGAATAAATACTTATAATATTTGCAGTTGAATATTAGGTGACAAATATGGGCACCATTTCAATAATTGAGATCCATCCCAGATAACAGTGATAAAAATTCATCATGACTGTAAAGATTTAAAATTATGAGGTTCAGCAGGAAAAGGGTAACAAAACAACCATTGCCACAATAGGCATTGATTATATTGACAATTTCTGCTGCTATGGTTAGGAAACCAATGGTGGTGAGTTTCAAGTCCTTCTCTTAACACTGTAAGAAATCTCTGCAGATCACTTTCAAGATACTGGCAGAATGCATGCAAGAAGACCACACCATCCTGAAAGATGTTTCTGTTTTGGTACTGCAGGAGCCACTTTGAGTTTAAGGGTTAGGGCTTGATATTCAAAAGTATTCAGTTCATCTCAAAGACATCACTTTGGGAAGTTGCCTTTCTTACAATATCACCATGGGTTGTTAAGTGTGCCAAAATATAAAGTAAGTGGTTAAGAAAATATCGAATTAGTTTTCCTAAGTGTATAAAGGAGAACAAGAAAACACTGGGGACAGAGTGGGATAAGCTTGAGGAGTAGAGGCTTGTTTCAGTATGGTCACTTGCTCCTGTGTGGTGTAACGTATACAATGCTGCATCATGTGATGGGAGGGCACTGAAATCCCTCTACATTCTGAAGATCTTCATGCCTCATCTTCTAGGGGCACTACTTTTAGAGTCATTGGTTTGCAAGGGAAACTTCCTTCATAGAGTAGGAAACAAGTTCTATGAGTTCAGTCTCTCAAGGACAGTTTAGTTGCACTCAGGAGATATACCTCTTTCTAATTTATTACCCAGAGTGGCAAACTTTCATTCCTTAGACATGCTCCTAATAAAAGCTTGTCCTTGTCAAAGTGAAGCCAGCATCCTGTTCTCTTAGAGGAGAATGTTGTCCCTAATAAAGGCATAGGTGCTCTATGAGTTCTTGGTGATCTGAGTTGATGGCACCAAGGAGAATTGATAATTTGGGGCATCTATATTATTCTGCATGTACCAGCCTGACTAATAATCTTGGGGATCCTGGGGTGCCATGATTTCAAGGTGCGCTTCATTGCTCCTGCCACCCTTGCCCGTTGCACAAGATTCAGCTTGTGGAATACTTATAATATTTGTTGTGAAATACTTCCAATATTTCTCATTACTGTCTTGATGCCAGTTTCTAAATGTACTTCTGTTTTCAAGACCCATGATTCCCCATTACTAACTAGTAAAATGTTTTCACTGGTTGACATTGGTTTAGTCCTAATAGGATATTTTCACTGGTTGACATTGGTTGAGTCCAGTCTTACTGTTCTTTTTTCTTTCTTTCCTTGCCTCTCCTCCCTTCTTCTCTCTTCCTAAACCACGACTCCCAAGAAGTGGGTATGGAAATTAGCAGTTGTTGAGTCTTCATTCCCTGGTGTGTATATGGTTTTTTTTTTTCTTCTGAAGACTTATAGCTGAACCCTTCAAGGTGTCACCTTTCTTCTTATTGCCTTAACACTGCAGTACAAGCTCTGAGACTTCTAATTGCTGAAAGACTCGGGAAAGTTGCAGACAGAAACTTACTGTCCTGAGAAGTAACTCTCAACCAATTGCTAATAATAGATCAATGTCAAAGTCATCCAGTCCTCATAACTATGAGAGGAGAAAGATCTCAATTGTCACCAAAACTTTATGTGGTCTTCTAAGAGCTTTCTTTTCTTTACCCAGTCTTAAACTAGGACTTCATTTTTTTCTTTTTAAAATCAATTTTTTTAAATCAACAATCTACTAAGTTAGTTGAATTAGAATCCATGTCCTTTCTATTTGACAACTCTGGATCTTGACTCAAAATCCTCTTCCATCCTTTGTGTCTGAACACCCTGACCATTCTTCAAGTCTGTTGAGCCAAAATCCCCTCATTTCTTACTTCTGGCATTTCCTAGTCTTCTGTTAAAATACGTACTTGCCCATGATGTATTCAGAAACATGCTGAGTTCTACAATGAGTTACAGTTCTATAGTTCTTTTAATCAACAATCAGGCTCTAATAAAGTAAGATGTATCTTCATTGTTTTACTTTTGGTCAACTTGAGCTTTCTATAACATTTGTGTGTCCTATTTTAACTCCCAGAATTACTCAAGGGAATTGAGCTCTAATAATGTGTCCACAGTCACATAATTGATACAATTCCTTTTATTAACCATCTTCAATGTTTTGGACTGACTAGTGTATTATTTTGGTAGCATGATAATTCAAGATGTTGTTATTTACACTTCACTTTTATTTCAGGTTTGTGTCTAAGGAACCCAGTTTGAGGCATTTTTTTCAGAATTTCATTTTTTATCATATGATTGGAATTTACAGGATGATTCTTTGTTAAATATATATATACCTATATATACACATATGTACATATATATTTATATATTCATACACATATATGTATATATAATCATTGTTACCCAGCACAGATAGCATTTATCTATTTCTAAGCCCTTTATAGAACAGCCACAGTACTTCAGATATTTATTTCATTTGTCTGTAGTGTAGTGCACCACCAAACTCTTTTGCCTTCTGCTTGGGAGGATACTGAAAAACTGCAGGCATTTCTAATAATGCCATCAGAAGGCATGAATTGTCTATTACATTGTTTTAAGCATTAATCTATCAATGAGTATCAAAAATCCATAAATAAACTGTGATAACTTGAAGGAAAATGATCAGAATCAACTAAAATTGGTTCAGGTTGTACAAGCCTATAATCTCAAACTCAGAAAGTTAGGCAGGAGAAGCAAAAAATAAACTTCAGGAAAGGAGTCCTCAATCAGGTTTGTTTTTAAACTTTAAAATAATGATTTTAAACTTTCCAGCCTCTAAAATTGTGAAAAATAAATTTTCCTTAGTTATGAATCATCTAATTTGTACAGTTTTGTTTTGGAATTAGAAGTAAAACAAGATGAACCAAAGATCCCAGCCTATTCAGTCTCTCCAGGTCTCTGCAGTGAAGTGTTGACTTCCTTGTCAACAGAAAACAGGCCAGTATTTTTCAATGGAAATCTAGCCTAAGATATAATTGATTAAATAAATAAGCATAAATTAAGTTCATGAAGTACGTCTATTACCCACTTACACTCTAAAAACCAAACAGGCTGTTTTATGCCACATGGTAAAATACAAGAGGATTTCTCCTTAGAAAATTTTTTCTCTCTGAAAAAAAAATAAAAACCCTTGTATAGAAACTCAAAAACAAGTGTTTAATCAAAGATGTGATTATTTCAATTTCTGATTTGCAGATGGTAAAGTAGCACCCAACACGTCGATACCCACTGATGGCACCCAGTCTGAATTTTATTTTAACAGCATGCTTGGATTTACAGAAGGATAGAGCCAATGTCCAACTCCAAAGCACTCTCTCTCTCTCTCTCTATATATATACACACACACACACACACACACACACACACACACACACACACACACACACACACAGATATATATATATATATATCACCTGTTCTTACAGGTCATATTCTTTTATATTGATGATCCTTATTGGATAGTTATTTTTCTTTCTGTGATCATCCAAACATTCAGGGTCTTTGGAATTTTTGAAGATGTGTATTTTCCTGTAAAGACAAGAACAGAACCTTGCCCAAACCTTATATGTTTTCCTCACTACCTGTATGGTACTCACTGTTGTGGATGAGCTGTCATTTTTCTCAAGATATTTCTCTTTTTCAAAGTGAATCTTTATTAATCTTGATAGTATCTATAGTTTTTCTTCTCCTGTGGAAACAAGAGCCAAACCTCTTCCCCAATGTAGCACACATCTCCTGGTTTCCATTGTGAGGTCAACACATCTTTGAAATATACTGGCTGATTTAATTCAGAAGACTTTTCTATTATCCAATGTCTCTTTGCTGTTGTTGTCTCTTTCTCATTAGCATTAAGAAAATTCAAGGTTAATAAAGCATTGTGTAATCTATTTCTGGGGGTATTTTTCATCCCTTTTTATTTGTATAGCATATCCTTTATCGTTCGATTTGATTTTTCTACAATTGCCTGACCTGTAGGATTATGTGATATACCTATAAAATATTTATATTATGGTAAGCAAAAACTGTTTCATTTTCTTAGAGACATATGCTGGACCATTATCTGTCATTATTTGTGCAGGAATACCCATGATGTCCATAACTTCTAATAAATGTGTGATTGCTTAATGAGCCTTTCCTGAACTTAAAGCAGTTTCCCACTGAACACCTAAATAAGTATCAATGGTGTGGTGCACATATTTTAAGTTTTCAAATTCTGCAAAATGGAACATATCCATCTGACAGATTTCATTTATTTGAGTACCCTTTGGATTAGTCCCTGCAGGCAGCAGAAGTTGGTTATAGAAAGAGCAATAGGACATCTCTTTAAAATCTCCTTAGCTTGTTGCCATGTAATAGAAAACTCTTTCTTTTAACCTTTGTTCTTGACATCATATTTCTTGTGGAATTCTGAGGCCTTCAAATCACTTCCAATCATTAATCAAACAATTTCTGCATTACCTTGTGCTAGAGGACCTTGCAGACCCGCATGGGATCAGATGCATGTTATGTATATGGGACAAGGCCTATTCCTGATTATATCTTGAACCTGTATAAATAATGAAGTCAATTCTGTATCATCTGGTATAAATCCAGTGGTTTCATGCAAAACAACTCTTTCTGCATATTATGTATTAGTAACTATATTAAGAGGTTTTTTAAAATCCCAGAGCACCATCAGAATAGCATATAATTCTGCCTTTTGGAAAGAATTATAGGGGCTTTGTTTCACCTTACTTAATTCTTCTGATTTGTAACCTGTCTTCCCTGATGCATTTGTATCCATATAAAATGTACAACTTCCAGTTATTGGAGCATTATGTACAATTCAGGGAAGAATCTAAGTAATTCTCTTTATAAGGGTAAGTCCATTGCTTTTGGGATAATTGCTATTCATTTCTCCCAAAAATTAGCAAAAGCTCTTTGCCATGGTTCATTGTCTTCCAACAACTTTTTTGTTTCATCAGTAGTAGAAGGCACTATAATCTCTGATGGGTCTATACCTGCTAATTGAAGAAGTCACAATTTATATTTTATAATTAATTCAAAGACTTTTTCCTCATAAGTTTTAAATTTTTTACTTGTTTTATGTGGTAAAAAGTTCCATTCTTATATAATATAATCTCTATGCATTAAAATTCCTGTAGGAGAAATTATGAAGGGCAATATAACTAAAATACAATGAAGATTCAGATTCACGCTATCCACATGTGCCTCTTGTAATTTCTCCTTAACACTTATGAATTCCTTTTCTGCTTCAGGTGTTAATTCTCTGGGACTATTCATGCCTTTATCACCATCTAAGGTTTTGTTTAAATGAATTATTAGATCAGGTGTTGTCCCAACATCTGGTTATAGGCTGGAAATGTCTCCTAACAATCTTTGAAAGTCATGAAGAGTCGGCAATTGATCTCTCCAAAATTTTCCATTTTGTGTTCTAATTTTCTGTAAACCTATTCTATAACCTAGGTAATTGACAGAATCTCCCCTTTGTATTTTTTCAGGAGCAATTTGTAATTCCCATTTTGGGAAAACTTTCTTTACTTCTTCAAACTTTCTAAAGTATCTATGTTTGAAACAGATAGCAAAATATCATATATGTAATAGTAAATTATAGATTTAGGATTATTTTATGTATCATTTCCAATCGCTGATTTACAAAGTATTGATAGCAGGTAGGGATATTGAGCATGCCCTGTGGAAGGATCGTCCATTGGCATCTCCTAGTAGGCTGAGAATTATTATAAGTAGGTCCTGTGAAGACAAATTTTTCTCTGTCTTTTTCTTGTAAAGGTATAGTGAAGAAACAATTTTTAAATCTATAACTATAAGAGGACATCCCTTCGGTAACAGAGAAGGCAGAGGAATTCCAAATTGTAGAGGACCCATAGGCTGAATTACCTTGTTGACTGCTCTTCGAAATATCACCATACTCCATTTAGCAGATTTCTTTTAGACTACAAATACAGTGGAATTCCAAGGGCTGCTTGATTCTTCAATACGGCACACATACAGTTGCTCTGGTACCAGCTGTTCTAAAGGCTGCAGTTTGTCTTCTGTTAATGGCCACTGTTTAACCCAAATTAGTTTCTCTGTTAGCCATTTTAAAGGTAGGGCTGTTGGTACCTCTAAAGGTTTGCTAGTTGTTTTGTGTTCTTGTACAGCCTGAATGGGTGGTGACCTTTGTGTATAGTACCTTATAATATCCTTCTCAGTATTATGAGTTTCTGGGACCACACGAATGTTAATCTGGGTATTCTATTGCTGCAATAGGTCATGACCCCATAAATTTACTGTTATAGTAGCCACATATGGCCTCAGGTTTCCTCTCTGTCCTTCTGGTTTTATGCACTCAACTCATCTTGTGTTTTATTTCATTTGAGATAGGGTTCCAGTTCTTAGTAATTGAATATCTGCATCTTAAAGAGAACAATTTAAATGCCAAGATCCTGGGGTAATAATACTCACATCTTCACCCAAGTCTATCAAACCTACAATTACAATGCCATTTATATTATGTACTCTTAGATTTGGACTTTGATCATTTATAGAAGTCTGCCAGAATATAAGTTTCCTAATTCCTATTGGAATTTTTGATTTATCCTCCATGTTTATTCCATCACCTAGTACAGGATTTTTTTTTCAGAAGGCTTTAGAGTTTTCAATTTTTCTGGTGAGATATGTCCTTCACAGTGACTGGGAGTGACTGGACCACTTTTGACTTGGAGGCTTGCGAGAGGACCCCCAAGGAGTTTCCCAATGATATCGAGTTGCCTTGTCTCTCTTTTGTTGCTCAGCATTCATTGGTCCAATGTAGGTCTTTGCCATACATTCTACATATACCCAAAGGCTGAATCCTCCTATTCTTGCCATTCCCAGAGGAGATATTATTCCTAGGAATTCCATGTCTGCATTCCCTTCTCACATATCCTATTCTACCACAATTAAAACTTTTGGCATTTTGATGTCTCCTCATTCCTTTGGAACTTGCTTCTCCTACCCAAGATTCAGGATTATAGTCAAATGTCTCAATGTTCATTGTATGCAGGATACATTCATTGGTACTGGTATAACCTCTAATGGCCTAATTATCTTTTCTGTATTTTAAGTTGGTATTTTTAAAATCCAGAGGTTTAATAAGTACTCATCTAGCATCTGAGTCTGTTACTCCTATTTGTACAGCCTTAGTTAATCTTTGTAAAATGTCACTAAAGGGTTCTTTCTTGCCCTGTTTAACCCTGCTATATGATTCAATTCATTTTCTCAGTTCTTGAATCATGTCCCAAGCATTTAAGGCTGCTTTGTAGCATAGGGACAAAATATGCTCACTGTAAAGGGCTTGAGCCTGTGGGTCAGCATAAGTGCCTTCACCAAGAATTAGGTCTTGGGAAGTCTCAAGTCCTTTTGCTTTTCCTTGTTGTTCTAAAATTTTATCCTCTTATCTGAAATAGCATTTAAATATCAGTTGAGGCTCATCATCTAGGACTGCTGAAAGTAATTGAAGCTAGTCATGTGGAATTGCTTTAATACTAGAAGCCATGTCATTATCATCTCCCTAACAAATGCAGAATGCAAGCCATGAGTTACAACAGCTTGCTTAATTTCTTTTAGATCATTTATTCCTATAGGTATCCATATACCTTCTTTGGATCCTTTTATGCCTTTAAAACTTAATGCTTTGTCAGAGTAGATTACAGGGTAGGAAGCTAAAACCCTGGGTAAATCATCTCTGATAGCTACTGGCGATGTTGAATCCCGTCATTGTACCTTTTTTCCCAGCTCATCAGCTCCAGTATTTCCTCAATTGTTTCAAATCATTTTATTACTGTCTTTTGTAAACCCAGAATCTCCTGGCCTGTATATATTTATAGTGATTTCATTGAGGCACCTAGCCTCTAGTCCTCATTCTGAACATGTGATTCCAAGGTCTGAAGTTTTTTGTTTAAAGATAACACCTCATTCTTGGACATTATTTAGATAGTGTGCAGATTGGCATCCTGGAAAGACACTCTATCTACTAACTTATCATAAATTTAAACAAATTTTGATTTTCAAATTCAACAGTATGAATTCTTTCAGTAATTTCTCACGACCCTTAGACATGGATCCAATTTTGTCTGTCAAATTAATGTTACCCTTTTCAATAGCATTATTTTTTCAGGTAACTTTTCATTTTCGATGGTCTTAATCCTGTCAGCTAGATGTTCATTATTAATCTGTAAAGAATGTATCATTTCTAAAAGTGCCTCATTCTTGGCTCTGTTGTTAAACCATTTTCTTAAGGATGTAATATGAAGGAAAAAACTGAGTTCCAATATGCATTAATTGGATCTATCACCATAACCATATAAGCCTTGTAGAATACAATCCATAATATTAGGAAAAAAGTTACTAAAAGTTTCAATGGTAGTGTTGTCTGCCATTATATAACTTTGAAGTTTATTGATTTATTAATTACCTGTTACAAAATCCTGTAAATTGTTTTAGATGTAATAATTTTTATTGTGTCATAGTTGCAGAGTTGGACCTACAGGCACAATCTAATTGCCACGAACAGTCCTGAGTGACTTTTGTTTTCCCACCTTGTTGCTGGTTAAATACTGTGAAATATGCTTTGCTTGACAAATTAAAAGCAGTTAAATTTATTCCATACATGGAGCAAGAAGCCCAGAACTCTGGAGCCAGGAGTACAAACCAGAAATTGCACAAGTCACCATGCAGCAGGGAATACAGCAGAGAACGTGGCAGTGGAGGTAGGGGTGTGCACCCTTAGGAAATTTCCAAGTCATTGCATGCAGTTAGTGCCACTGTGGAGGGCGTTTTACAAAATACTTTTTAGTAGATAAAAGCAAGTCATGTGGGTGGGGGTATGAGACTTTCTGGACTGTGGACCATTTAGGACTTTATGCCAATCCACCATGTAGGTATGAAGTTTGGATCCACGTGGGGTGCCAGATGAACAAGGATGCTTAAACGAAATCTTACACTACCCCAGAATTGAGTATAATAGATGGTTATTTATTTAGAGGTAGACTAGTAGATCATAATCCTGTGCTGGAATGGGGAACAGCAGCTGAATTCCACATGTGGAAAAAAGGACGGACCTGTGCTTTATATCAGCATATATAGTACAAGAGGCCATGCCCAAGTGGGCAGATGAGTTAACAACTACTTGTAGTACAAATTCCTGTAGCAGTCAATGACCTGGATAAAGGACCGCACCTCAGGAAGATGGCAGCTCCCATTAGGAGGGCACATTCACCGTAATCTGTGCTAAAGTGATAGGCCGAACAGTTATGCCTTTAATATTATAACATTCTTTTTCTTTCTAATATTCTCATCCCTACCACCATCATGTACAGGGTACAGACATGCTGCTTCATAATTCTCACTTTCCTTAATTACTCAGAAAAGGACAAGATTTATATGTTTAACTTAACTCGTTGAACTTCCTTACTCTTTCTTTAAAGTCCCTCTTCCTGACAAATGGCTGCCTGCCACCATATGACTCTTCTCCAGACTTATTGAATTACCAAGTGGCCTGCCATTTTTCCTCCTTGTCTGTACAGCTGCTGTTATTGTAGCTTATCTACCCTGGGGTTTTTCTTTAAACTCAGAATTGTCCTTGAGTTTCCATTTGTGTCTGTTCTTAAATTTTTCTATTAGTAAGACTAAGAACCCCATGAGGGGAACCCAATTCTCCCAGTGTCATCTGGTGACCACAAAGGGAGACTCCAAAGTATCCTGTAATACTACCAGAAGACACAGAACTTCTCATACATAGTTACAGCATTAATCTATAACAAATAGTAAAAACTCATGTATAAATTGCACTTACCTAAAAGAAAGGATCAAAACAAACAAAAAGTTATTCTTAGTGGTACAAATCTATAAATCACAGACTCAGAAGCCTGAGTCAGGAGACTCAAATTCAAGACTTACCTAAGCTATTGAGTGAACTCACAGCAAACTGTATATGAGTGAGACCCTGTCTCAAAATAAAAAGTAAAGATGGCTTGTATAGCTTAGTGGTAGAACATTTGGCCAATATACACCAAAATTTAGTTTCCAGTTTCAATCCTTGTCATAAAAAACCTTTAAAACTAGCATAATAAGAAAGGAAGAAGAAATCTTATATAGTCAATATCCTTGGGATGTAGAAAATGTTTACTACATAAAACTGAATTGCTGGTAACACTTTAGTTTTTCTCTCTTTACTACTCCCCTTCTCCCTGTATTCCAAGTAAAGATTAGCATTTGAAGATATAGACTAAATAAATAAGATTGCCCTCATCAATTTTGGTAGGCATCACTTAATGCTGAGGTCCTGAAATAGAAGAGTGAAAAGGTGAAATGGCAATTCCTGATTAAAGTTGTCTGGCACCTGCGTGTTTGCTTTGCTATTTGACTGTTTTGTACTGTAGAACCCAGTAGTTTTGTTTACAGCCTGGTTAGTTTTCTATTTAAAGAGCAAAGCAAAAATCCCTGGTTTTAAACAAAGTGTGAATTAAAGAGGATGGAGATGATCTAAAGAAGCTAACAGTGAGAGATGAAGTATCTTTCAGTAAACGAAAATGAGCTGTGTGTCTGCTTCTCTGCCCTCATCTTCCTAAAGTGAGTCTGTAGCATAAAATCAAATGTGATTTTTCCTGATTACCTCAGAACTAATTAGAGAGTACCTGCCCAGCCAAGACCTGAATCTAATTAAAAATATCTGTTAAGTTGCTATTTGCATATCTTCTAGTCATATTATGTCATGAGGACATTTGAGCTGATGAAAACCGACATTAGGTACGAAATTAAAATGCATTACTTGGAAACTAGGAGTCATCAAAACTCACAGTTGCAGAGTTGAGAGCCTGTTTTAATTGATGAGATACAGTTGTTTTGCTTCAAAAAGAAAATCAGAGCATGAAGCACAAGAAAGTAAACATGCAGAGCCAGAGTATCATAACAAGATGCACAGCTACAGACTGTAATTGATGCAAGTTCCTGAATGTTAAGCAAGATAACCACATGTATTTTGTTAGCAAAATACTAAACTAAGCTCTAATTTATGTTATTATTTCCATTTTATAGCTGGCACAAAGCAAGTACATGATTTGCCAAAGGCTATACAAATAATAACATTACTTTGATGGAATTTGAAACTAAATATTTCAATTTGTATTTGTTGTTTCTTTTTCAAGAGAGTATTGTGTATTTTTTCCTTTTCCACTATGAGAAGTTCTTATACTCAAAATGCATAGCAAACATCTCTTAGTTCTTAGTTTACATAAAATTCTACATCAAACAAAAACTGAAAAAATACTTTCATTTAGAATTTTCTTAATTGGAAAGGCATAGACCTAAACTCAAAAAAGAAATCATTTAGTTCAGTGTTAATTAAGAGAAATATCTAGTTATTATACAAGTTGTTATTTGATATAGCAAATAGATTAAAAACACAAATTAAACTTTGGGGGAAGATCAGATGAAGCTGTAAAGCAAGAGCTGCTGGAGGGAAGTATGTTTGTATTCTTAGGAGAGAAAACACAAGTGAGAGCAAACAACAATCATATCCACAAAATCAGTCTATTAACCTCTATATCTGAATCTCTGCTCCTGTGAATATGCCATGTGATATGACAAAGAAAAAGTAAGGTTACAGAGAGTATTAGGTTTATAATTATTGTGTGTTTTTTGATCATGACAAGGCTGTGTAGTATTTACATTTATTAAAGGTATGAAGCTTATGAAGGGCCACAGTATAGTGTTTTTTTTTTTAAATCTATGACCTTTTTACTCTACTTGGGGCTTGCCACCCAGCTTCCAAATAAACACACAGAAGCTTATTCCTTCTTATGAATGCCCTGCCTTAGCTTGGCTTATTTCTAGGTAACTTTTCTTAACTTAAATTATCCTATCTACCTTTTGCCTCTGGGCTTTTATCTTCCTCTATTTATGTATACCTTTTCTTTCATTCTTATCCCATGTCTAAATGTGTAGCTGGCCAGTTGGCCCTTTCTTTTCTTGCTGCTTCTTCTCTAGATCTTCTCTCTTCTCCTCCCAGTTTCCTTCTATTTATTCACTTTGTCTGCCAGCTCTGTCTATCCTTTCTCCTGCCTTGCTATTGACTGTTCAGCTCTTTATTAGACCAATCAGGTGTTTTAGACAGGCAACATATTACAACTTCATAGAGTTCAACAAATGCAAAATAAAAGAACACATCTTTGCATCATTAAACACATGTTACACAACATAAAGAAAAATAACACACCTTTACCTAGTAATCTACAACAGTATATCCCTTCTCAATCAATAATGAAACTACTTGAGCAATGATTTGTTTTAGAAGCTGCAGATCAGGTAATTATACAATGGAAAAATTCTGGGAGATGTATGTCATCAAATAATTTTTCACCAATAAAAACTTATAACCTGATCTAGAAATAGCTTTTAAAAGAATGTTTATTATAGTATGTATACTGACAATGTGAATAATTACTGTTTTTCTTTAAAAAACAATCCATTTGATTTCATAGTGAATATGACTACAAAAATCAAAGGTAATTGAATATTTTAGTTTCCTATTATTTTAGTGAATTTAGTGGCTATCTCCTGAGTAGAGTGAGGTAGGTGGGAATGGGAACATGAGCGATTGGTTTGCGGGATTGATGGAGGGGGAGAATAATGAAAGAAATGTCTTGATATGGGGCATTTTGGGGTCAGGTACAAACCTGGTGCAAGGGAAACTCCCATGAATGTACAAGGATGACCCCAGTTAAGATCCCTAGCTGTAGTGAACAGGTATCCTGAACTGGCCATCTCCTTTTTTATTTTTATTTTATTTTATTTATTTATTAAAAATTTCCACCTCTTCTCATCCTCCCATTTCCCTCCCACTCCTCCAAACCCTCCTCCCCACCACTCTCCAGTCCTAAGAGAAGTCAGATGACAACCTCAGTTGTCATCAACGAGCCTTCATCCAATAACTGATGATTGATCCATAGCCAAGGCTTGGGCCAAGCTTGAAGAATCCTATTAAGAGAGGAAGGAAGGATTATAAGGATTAATGTGCCAGGGGCATCAGGGGTATCACCAGGAATCCCACAGAAGCATCTGGACTTCTCATGGGTGCTCACAGACTCTGGACCAACACTTAGGAAGTCTGTATGGAACAGGCCTCAGGCCTATCCATAAGTTTAATGATTGTGTGGCTTGGTTTCCTCGTGGGACTTATGGCAGTTCCTAATGCTTTGACTGACTTTTGGGTATCTATTCCTAATGCTGGGTTACCTTGCCCATTCTTAAGACAAAGGGAGCAATTATGTCCTACCTCAACTTGATAGACCATGCTTCCTTGGCACCCATATGAGGCCTGCCTCTTTCTGAACAGAAACAGAGTAGGATTGGATTGAGGAAGGAACAGACAAGAGGTTGGGGAGTGGAGTGGGATGAGTGGGGAGGAGAATTTCTGGTGGGGTGTGAAGTAAATGAAAAGAAAACTATTAAAAACATAGGGCTGGAGAGATAGATGGCCCAATAGTAAAAAAAAAAAAAGTACTTTCTGCTGTTTCAAAAGACCTGGGTGGAGGGAAGGGGAGGGAAGGGGGAGAAGGAGGGGAGGGAAGGGGGAGGAGGAGCGGAGGGAGGGGGTAGGAGGAGGGAAGGAGATGGAAATTTTTAAATATAAAAAAAAATAAACCATGAGGAAAAAAAAAAAAAGACCTGGGTTTACTTTCCAGCATCCACATAGTAGTTCACAAGCACTCATAGCTATACCTCCAAGGATTCTAACTCTTCTTACCTGTGTATGTATGTATGTATGTATGTATGTATGTATGTATGTATGTATATATATAAATGCATGCAGACAAAATCACACTCATAAAATAAAATAATTCTTTAAAAAATAAAAAAGTCTGTTTTGTTCTTTGCTGAAGAGCAGAATTTTGAAACAGATCGAATAGGGCTGAACTCAAGATAATCACAGTATTGTATTGTTTAATTCCTAAAATTAAACAGAGACAGCTGCAAGAGCTGTGCAGATTCCCAGCCCCAGTGTTCCTATTCCCCCCGGGTGGTTCCCCAAGCAGCTAGAGGCAGCATGTGGCGGCCTGTGCTCATCCCAGGGGTGGGGGAGTTGGTCCCGCCACACGTCCTGGAAAGCCAAGCAGGCGGGTGTAAACAGGTAAAAGACACGTAGACACAGAAAATAAGCATAAAGCTAAACATTTATTAAAGGAGAGAGGGAGGAAGGGAGGGAGGGAGGGAGGGAGGGAGGGAGGGAGGGAGGGAGAGACATGTGTGCACACACTGAGAGAGAGGACAGCAAGAAGAGAAAGAACCAAGATGGCAACGAGAGGTCAGAGGAAGTGGGAGTAGGCGTTGCTTGTCTCTTAAAGAGACAGCCAAAAGAATAACACATTGTAGAAGCTCTGAAGAAGAATCTGATGCCTTCTCTTTTTCAATTTCTAAAGGAAAGCCTGTGTTTCCTAGCTAATGCAACTTCCTTCTTTCTTCAGTCAGTATTCCAAATACATATATCCTTTTTATGCTGCTGTCTCTGTTTCTCTTCTATCTACCTGCTTCTAACAGTTACAAAGAATATGGTCAGTTCACAGAGCCCACAATGATAATCCAAGATGTCTAAGACCACCTTATTATAAAATTAATTCTGTGATCTTAAGTTTTCCTTGTAATATCATGTGGCATATTCACAGTGGCAGAAATTTAGACATAGATATTATGGAGTGATTTTTATCGATATGATTGTTGTTTGCTCTCACTTGTGTTTAATCTCCTTAGAATAGAAATTAATCTGCATAATGCTGTTATGAACATAGTTAAGCAAATGCCCTTGTAGTATGAGTGTGCATCCTTTGGGTATATGATGGGCCTTGAGGTAGATTGAGTTCCAATTTTCTAAGAAACTGCCATACTGATTTCCAAAGTGGTTGTACAAGTTTACACTCCACCAGCAATGGAGGAATGTTATACCCTTACTCTATATCCTCTCCAGCATAAGCGTTCATTAGAGTTTGTGATCTTAGCCATTCTGACAGCTGTTTTAATTTGCATTTTCCTGATGACTAAGGATGTTAAGCAGTTCCTTAAGTACCTTTTATCCATTTGAGATTCTTCTGTTGAGAATCATCTGTTTAGATTTGTACCCCATTTTTTGTTGGATTATTTGATATTTTGATATCTAGTTTCTTGAGTTCTTTGTATATTTTGTAGATCAGCCACCTGTCTGATGTGGGATTGGTGAAGATATTTTTCCAGTCTGTAAGTTGCCATTTTGTCTTATTGACAGTGTCTTTTGCCTTATAGAAGCTTCTTAGTTTCAGGATGTCCCATTTATTAAATGTACATTTCAGTGTCTGTGCTACTGGTGTTATATTCAGGATGTAGTCTCCTGTGCCTTTGTGTGTGAGGCTACTTCCCATTTTCTTGTCTATGAGGTTCAGTGTGGTTGGATTTATGTTGACGTCTTTGATCCATTTGCACTTGAGTTTTGTGCCTGTGGATATGACATCCCATTATGCCAGCATCATTTGTTGAATATGCTTTCTTTTTCCCATAGTAGTTTTAGCTTATTTGTCAAAAATCAGGTATTCATAGGTATGTAGATTGATATCAGGATCTTCAATTTGATTCCATTGGTCCACCTCTCCGTTTTTGTTCCAATACCTACATTGAAAGAAGGAGTCATTATAGGGTTAGCAAGAAACCAGGCACTAGGAAAATTCCCAGGAATTCACAAGGATGACCTCAGCTAAGAGTGTAAGCAATAGCCCTATAATTAGATTGATGACTACCTTAATTAGCATCAGAGAACCTTCATCCAGTAACTGATGGAAGCAGATGCAGAGATCCACAGCTAAGCAGTGGGCTGAACTCCTGCAGTCTAGTCATAGAGAGGGAGGAGCAATATTATGAGAAAAGAACTAAGAGCATGATGGGGAAATCCAGAGAAGAGCTGAACTAAGCAAATGGGAGCTCATTGACTCTGGACTGAGAGCTGGGAAAACAACATAAGACTGAACTGTACCCTGTGAATGTGGGTGATGGTTGTGTGGCTCTGGCAGTTTGTGGGACCACTGGCAGTGGAACCAGTATTTATCCCTAGTGTATGAACTGCCCTTTAGAGATCATTCGCTATGGAGGGATACCATATTCAGCCTAAATACAGGGAGGGAGGGCCTTGGTAGTGCCTCAAGTGGATGTGACAGACTTTGTTGCGTCCCCATGGGAAGCCTATCACTCTCTGAGGAGTGGATGGGAGTTGGAGTGGGGAGAAGGTGTGGAGAGCAGGAAATTGGAAGGGAGAGGGAAGTTGAAATGATATATCAAATAAGATTGTTTTAAAACTAAAAATAGAAACAAAAAAAAAGAATATCCTCTAGTTCAGACTTAAGTCTTCTGGACTTGACACATTTATTATCCTATGCTCATTGCCCAAAATGTATTTGTTGAATGAATATATTTAAAAAGCTTTGATTGTAAGCAAGCAAAATAAAAATCTTGGGAAAAAATTATATATATATATATATATATATATATATATATATATATATATATGAAAAATCTATCAAGTTTTTCTTAGAAATGGAGTGTCTGGAGAAAAAGAATAAAATTCAAATCTTTCATATGTTCAAGGATCAAAAACATAAAATAACTTTCATATCATATGGTGTATTCAGGAGATAAACTTTATCTCTCTTGGCAGACTTTCCTGGCTACTTGTACTTTATGGCACTCTAAAGCACTGATTTATGCTGGAGATAAATAAGTGTAGTTATTCATGACTGTTTAGAGTTAATTGATTCCAACAGGTGACATTAAGGTGTGGGAATAATTGCCTTAGAAAGGGATCTAATGGTCCCACATCACTGAATAACCATGTTGATTTTAAGCAAAGATGTTTGGGTGGCCATGAGAATGGAAAGCCAGTAAAGAGTTTACTAGCCTCCTGACAATCAAGAAGTAAAATGTTTTACTTGTGAACGCATGTTCTCATGAGAAAGAAAATCAGGACCGTGAGGGGTGCTGAGAAAGAAAGTCAGGACTGTGAGGGGTGCGTTCACCCATGGAGACGGTGGGACAGAACTAACGGGAGATCACCAACTCCAGTTGGAATGGGACTGATGGAACATGAGACCAAACCGGACTCTCTGAATGTGGCCAACGGTGGAAGCTGACTGAGAAGCCAAGGACAAAGGTGCTGGGCTTTGATTCTTCTGCATGGACAGGCTCTGTGGGAGCCTTCTCAGCTTTGTTGATCACCTTCCTGGACCTGGGGGGAGTTGGGAGGACCTTGGTCTTAACATAGAGTAGGGAACCCCGATGGCTCCTTGGCCTGGAGAGGAAGGGAGGGGGGGTATGGGTGGAGGGGAGGGGAGGGAAGGGGGAGGAGAAGGGGAGGAGATGGAAATTTTTAAATATAAAAATATAAACCATAAAAAATGTTTTACTTGTAGATTTGAGATGTATGTCACTCTTGAGGGAAAGGTGACAAAAAATTTAACACATGGTCTTACTGTAGAACAGATTGGCCTCAAACTCACTAAATAACCCATAATGGCCCATAATTTATGAAATTTTTTCTTCCATAGACTCCTGCATTTTGGGGTTTCATTTGTGAGATGCTGTATCCTATACCCAATTGAAGGTACACTCTATAATGAAACAAATGTATTTAAACACAGTACTGTAGTAAATTGATATTGAATAGATCAAAACAGAATTGCTTCAAGGAAGAAAACATGTAACTTTAACTGCTGTTTAAATCATCTAACACCCAATAGTTTGCATCCAGGCCTTCCAGATTATCTGTGATCTATGTGCTTTTATTCAAATTAGGCATCCTCTACTCTCCCAAATCATCTAGAAACCAAAGACTGCTACAACAGCCATTCCAGCAGCAATCACAGTAGAACTTTATCTTTCCAGAAACTATGGCAGTTGGATAAAGGCATTCTTGTACTAGCACAGTTTGAATCATCCTTGCACTATGAAATCCATTAGACCTGAATTACATAGGATCTCAGTCACTTGACAACTGGTATCTGTGTGAAAAAAAATGGCTAGTGTCAAAAGAAGACTGACAGGAACCATTTATATAACATGCACCAGGGAAGTAATTATAGTTTATATGTGTTTGCAGGAATATTTCTTCTGGCAAAGAGCAAGTAGCATCAAATTGGGGTAAAATACTAAATATACAACAATAAATAAAAGTAAATGGAAAATTATAGTTCTGGCACTTAATTGTACCCAAAAGAAACTGCCAGTCTTTTCAAGGAAAGGTGTTTAGTCTGTCAGTTCTTTACAACTGTAATTTTCTTCTTGCTTTGTTTGATGCTTTAGTCTAAAAGTCTCTGGAAAATAAACTAGCAGGACTATTTCTTAAAGGAACATCTATCTATCTATCTATCTATCTATCTATCTATCTATCTATCTATATTGTTTAACACAATAAACAATATGTTTCTTCCTCTCATCTAAGTGATATGTAATTTGGATTATTTTTTTTCTTTTTTGTCTTATTTTTAAAGAATTATTTATTTATTATGTATACAACATTCCACCTCCATGTATGCCTGCATGCCAGAGGAGGGCGCCAGATCTCATTACAGATGGTTGTGAGCCACCATGTGGTTGCTGAGAATTGAACTCAGGACCTCTGGAAGAGCACCCAGTGCTCTTAACTGCTGAGCCATCTCTCCAGTCCTTGAATTATTTTTCTATTTATTACAACTATGTGGTAGCTGTTATAATTGAGTTCAGTTGTGTGAAATTTATACTACAAAATTAATCTTATCAAGTAACCATATCTGTAATTGGAAGAGTTAAAAAGAAATTATATCAAAATTAATAACCTGAGATCTTTTTATGTCTATAACAATGAACATCAGTTAAAACATAATCAACCACATTAGTTTCTCTGTTTACCTGTTCATTAAAATATTGAGTGTATATCATTAATATCCTCTAAGACATATCAGTTGTTTTCAATTATTTGCCATTTCTAGTTATTGTCTGTAGAAAAAAATTGAAGTTCATGATAAATTAATAGACATAGAAACAACAATTTTCCTATGCTTTATTGAGAATTTCAGATTAA
The DNA here is from genome assembly GCF_903992535.2 of Arvicola amphibius. Lineage (NCBI taxonomy): Eukaryota > Metazoa > Chordata > Mammalia > Rodentia > Cricetidae > Arvicola > Arvicola amphibius. Next base: position 36,838,940 of record NC_052065.1, on the reverse strand, counting down.
TATTTTGTAAAATATTATTTCAAATTTTGACATATTTTATACCCTTGGGTGATCTATATGTTCCGATATCTGGACTAATTCAATTAGTACTGAGATTAAACATATTAACTGAAAATGCTCTGAGAGTCTTTTCAAAATGTAACCTGATTATATTTTCATTCACTTTAAATCATTCATATTTATTCTAAAATCTATGATGCATGTGATATTGAAATTATATCATATTGAAACTAAATTTTAAATGTGTTAAGCCAGCATTCTATTTTTTGGAGCTGTCAAAACTTATGAAAGGGCCAACATTTTATTCTATTTGCAAAATAACAATTTAGTTTGCCACATATTAAGAAATGCTGACAGAAGATATTATGTTCCTATTTGCTGGTTTGTTATTCAGAGAAATAGAAGTAGTGAGAGTTCAAATATTTAAAAGTTCAGTGAACATCATGTTTCATGGGCCAATGGAAGGAGGACCAGGTGCCAAATACACTATCACAGTATTGTGGTACAAAGGAGAAATGATAATCTTAGAGAAGCTTTCTTTTGTGATGCTTTTGTTAGGCATACATTTTAGATGATCACCAGTCTTCTCTGCTTCTAATGTATATGTACTTCTTTAAATCATCAGAACTATGAATATTTATTATGACCCAATAAATACATCATCTTGTATGATAAATTGACTTTAAGAAAAATATATAATTGGCATTTGCTTGATCTAATTATAGAAGCCTATAAACTTAGACCTCTTAGAGACAGAAAGGTCAAACATATTTTAATGAAAATTATTCAACAGGGTGTCCATTTTCTATTGTTAGCTTTGAATACAGAGACTGCCACATGATAAAAAATATAAATGATTTGTAGAAATCAAGAACAACCTCAAATTTTTCAGGTTTGGACATAACAGGCATCACATTGAGAAGTAAATTTTCTCTGCAGTTTTAAGAAAAGCACTTCATTCATTGGGTGCCTAAGTTCAGCATTTGTTATACCCCACATATAAAAGTACCTATACAACACAAGACTTCTAACATAGAACACTAAGTTAGTAAATGAATATTGTTTCAAGTTTGTAAATATATAATTAAAAAAAAACAAAATCTAGTAACGTGACTAAACAGACAGAGTTTTTTTTAAGTTTTACCATAAATTCTTTATTTTCCATGGTTTATAAGCCAAAGCTTACGCAATCCTAAATCCCTGAGGGGCCAGAAGTCCCACAGTGAAAAATAGCAAACTGACCCAAGACTTGTACACGGAGGGATGGGTGAATCTGATGTCCATATCTGGCGCTCAGATGAGTTAGAAAATGCAGATGTTTTTAGCCTGGAATGTATGAGCTGAGTGAAGGAATGTTAGAAATGCTGCAGTAAGAATTCCATCGTGCCCGGGTCTTGCTGGAGCCAGGCCACAGGATGTCACCAAGCACCGCTCAGAGAGTCAGCCCCCGCTCCTCAAACAGCTGTTTTAGTGCCTCTTCCAGTTGCTGGTTCATTCCTTGAAGCCCTTTCACCACCTGTGCTGCCCACTCGAAGTATTCCTGGACTCGCTGTTCTGACCGCCCTTGAGGGGTGCAGTGATTCAGGTCTCTCAAATTGTATAGTTTGTCTGCCAGTTTCACCAGTTTGGCCCCTGACCTGCTGTGGGGTGCCTGCTCCACCTGTTGCCTCTTTCTTTCCTGTTTGGGCAGAGTCTTGTCATCTGTTACTTCCTCTATCAAGCACCGTACCTGGGCTCCGAAGTGCAGCTCTGCCTCATCCAGGGTAGTGTCTGTGTCTTCCACTGTGTTGTGGAGCAGGGCTGCCTGTAACACCACAAAATGTCAGTGATTCCCGCCTCGTGGGTTAGGATCCAGGACACACCGATGGGGTGGTTGATGTAGGGAGTCCCTTGGGGATCTTTCCGTTCCTGCTGCTGGTGTTTGCGAGCAGCGAAGTCAGCAGCCTTCAGCAGCTGAGCCACCTCGGAGCCCATTGCGCGGGTGGCCAGACAGAGTTTTTTTAACATTCAGGAAATATCATTCTCTCGATCTTCTCAGACTACATGTGTTGTAGGATATTTGTATAGTGTGTGAAAAGGTATTGCAGTGATTAGTGTAATAAAATGCTGAATGGACAATAACTAGGCAGGAGGTATAGGCAGGACTTCTAGGCACCAAGAAAATCTGGGAAGAAAGTGAAATTTCAAGCCAGATAGATGTAAAGGAAGCAGCATTAACAGTATTGAAAGTTGAGATAATGAGCCATGCAACAGAATGTAGACTAAATAAATACATTAATTTAAGATATAAGAGCTAGTTGGACAAGCCTAAGCTAAGGATGAGATTTCATAATTAATAGTAAACCTCCATTTCATTATTTGGGGGCTGGCTGGTAGGACAGAGAACTCATTACAATATGTTTTGATTAAAAACTGTGAAAAGATAAGATAAAACTAAGGTAGTCAGGACCACTTTGCTTACAAGATACAGTGAAGCCACAGAGATTCATAAGAAATTCCTTCCCAGTAGAAATACCCACAATATTTATTGCTCCAGGTGTGACTGATGTTGTCTGATGTGCTTAAAATACTTCAAATTATCATCTAGGGATCCAGATCTATCCAAATTGCTGAAAATAGCAGCTTTTCAGTTTTTATAAATAGATAACTATATATATATTCATGCCCACCACTTTATACCTCAGCTAAAGTTACTTTTCAACTACTGTGAAACAACTACTACTACAAGAAACATGGAAAATTATATATCCCCTTTACTTTTCTAGTGAAAGTGAATCCTCAATTTTTATGCTTTTTATGCTCTGGGTTAGAATGATGGTGTTAGAATGATGCATTGTCCCATAAATATTTATGAAGTATTCTCCACAAAAAATTACATGTGAGTCTTTGAACTCAGTAGGAGGGGGGAATATGATCTTTTTTTTTTTTTTTTTTGGTTTTTCGAGACAGGGTTTCTCTGTGGCTTTGGAGCCTGTCTTGGAACTAGCTCTTGTAGACCAAGCTGGTCTCGAACTCACAGAGACCCGCCTGCCTCTGCCTCCCGAGTGCTGGGATTAAAGGCGTGCGCCACCACCGCCCGGCGGGAATATGATCTTTTTCACCTTTTAAGACTCCCTTTCAGAAATTTCAGGAATCAATTAAGGACACCACGAATAGCTAAATAGGGGTTAGAAATGTGAGGGTTAAAATATGAGGGATAAGAAATCATACTTACAATGGGAATTGTCTGTCAATGTTTCTTTATTCTTTCTTTTCTTTTTTATCATTTCTATCAATTCTCCCTTGTTCTCTCTTGCTATTTCTTCTACATTGCTCTACATTCTCCCACTACAAATGTACCTGGATATATATATTCTTAAAACAAGTAACTCCCCAGTCCCAAAGGTTCCAGTGCCAACACACACACACACACACACACACACACACAAACACACACACACAGAGAGAGAGAGAGAGAGAGACAGAGACAGAGAGAGAGACAGAGAGAGAGACAGAGAGAGAGATCAATGGGAGTGGCTAGTACATGTTCAGTGAACTCCTTCATGGAGAAAGTTAGTTAAGAAAGGAATTAAATCATCAGAGAATTATTAACGGAGAGGTTAGTGCACTGCACTACCTTTTCAGATGGTTAGTAAAAAGCTGAAGTGTTTATTTTCAATAATGTTATGAATAGGGCATGGATTGTATTTTAAGTCAATGTGCCGCTTCTTTTCTCCCAGTGTGCATAGAATCAGGTAACCAAGTAAGCTACATAAATAGTCAAATAGAAGCTGATGGCTCTTGATCAGATAGCACATACACCAGATGCTGCAGTTTCTATGGGCCTAGGTTTGCAGTTAGACTTATTGCTCTAAGCAAAGAATAGAGCCAGGTCTCTAAATTATCAACTCTAGGCTAGGCTGTTATCAGCCATTTTGATCATGGCTGCTGTGGGGTAAAAGCAGAGCAGCAGCTTGGGCATGTAGTAATTCTATGTCCTTGGTGATCTGTGAAAATCATAAATGGGATGCTTTTGCCTAAATACTGACCAAATCCTTGATGATGAAGATAACTGAGGGAAGAAGATCCTTTGTGCTTACCTAGAAGAGAGGAACAAGGCCTGGCCACTTGGAAACTGTTCTTATGAAACAGTTTGGAACTGTGGGAATTAATTCCCAAATATGCAACAGAAAGGGAGTTAGCTACAGCAAAAAAATCTACAGCAAAGGACAGTCACTTTATTCATAAAGCAATAATTCCAAAAATCTTTGCCTTTTTGTTTAGCCTTACCAGGTCCCTTGGTTCTGATAAGTCGCTCATGAAAAGATGGTTGATCAATTACTGTATAATGTTGCAGTTTGTAGCATGGACCTATATAAAACAAAGACAGAGGAAGGTAAAATTTTTGTCCTCTTTCCTCAGACTCAGGTTTTTACTATTCTTTTGTGTTAGAATTCTAGGTATTCTGGTCTTTGAGTTCTAGAACTGAAACTATTACTTTATTTCCCAGACCTCTAAACATAATATTCAAACTATTATACAATATTTCCTTTTGACTCTACACTCTTCTACTTTGGACTGAACCATTCAATTTCTCTGGATCCCATTTTGCACCTAGTATATTGTCTGTCTTCTCTGTCTCCATACTGAAGTGAATCAGTAAACACTCCTAATGAATTTATTTTTCTTATTAAATTCTTTCAGTTATGTAACTTAAGAATTATTAACTATTCATAAAACAAGTCTTAGTAAATTCAAGATAATCAAAATCATTCTGTGCATTTTTTCCAGCAATGACAAGAATAAAACCAGAGATGAATAACAGTAATGGAACAGAAAACATTATGTAAATGTACAGAAACAAACAAACAAAAAACTGATCCTTGAGCAGTCATAGTGATCAACATGAGATAAAATACAAATCTTAAAAATATTTTAAGATAAATGAAAACAGAGCAAAACCTACATAGTGCAAAAAGTTGTGGAAGACAGATAAAACCTTTCTGTCTGCTACGTATATATTTTTAATGTACATAGTAATTAACACCAGTATTACACAAGAACAATATTTAGTTGCATTTAACTAATTTTTAAATTAGTCACAGATTTTTTAAATGTTGGCTATTATCATTTCCTTCAAATTTTTGATATAGTTTATATTCATAACTGACTTGAAGGTTTCTCGATTTTCTTAGATATTGATTGATGACAATTCAACACTATTTTTTTCCTAGCTTACAAAAAAAGTCATTCATTTGAAGATTCTGTTTTACCTCCAGTATAAAAATCTAATTTTCATTCCTATAGACAAAATATTTCAACGTTATTATAATTGTTTAGCTTACATTTTATTGTTAGTTTAGTCATAATCACTTTAATGTTCATCAGAGTTAAAATTACATATTAAATGATGATGATGTCTATTCAGTATGTAATAACTGATTAAAACAGAAATATTGTATAAAATTATTTTAGTTATAGAAAGTGTCAGTTGTCAAACGATCAAATAGATGAAATGTGATTGACTATAATTATATGGCAGGATGAAAGCACCAACTAGGAAGATGACATCTTTATTCAATCATTTTAATGACTAATACAAACTTCTGCAGGCTTCAAATTGAAGATGCAACTAGGTTGAAAAGAAATAAATCAGTATTAACTTATATGTCCTGTACACATATTAGAAGTCACAGTGAGAAATTGTCAAGACAACATTGTTACTATATAGCATTGCATGAAACATTTTGATAAAATACATTCAGTGTGGCTAAATTTAATTTTTAAATAAGATTATTTTATTATATATTATGTTAACATTCCTTACATGACTGTACTCAAGTCATGCATATAAGTTGTAGAGTTCTAACTCAAGGTAAGTTCTGAATTTTAATAAGATTTCCAAAATTAGAATATTTATAAAGTTAACTCATTAAATTGATTTGCGGAAAACCTAAATTACAGGTTAATAGCTATCATTCAGAAGGATAGTTATTCTCTGGCATTGTAATTTATTAACAGTTTATAACATATTCCATGTCTTACTGGAAATTTCAATAAAAAGTATCCCTAAGAACATTTTCTCATGCTTTGAACCAATTTTTAAAATTTGACAAAAGATTTTACTTTTTGAAGTGAAGATACTTGCTGTCTAGTGCACTATGAATCTTATATGCTCTTTACATATTTGTTATTCTGTTGGCTGTCCTGGCAACTCTTTCTCAACCACTGTTTTTATAATTTGCCACAGATATTTTCACATTTATATGTGCTGTTTTTGATCATGTTCTCATTGATGTAGTTTTACATATAATTGCAGACACAAGGTTTGTTGTTTGTACACCCAAGTGGCTCACAAAATATACTACTACACACTTTAAGAATTTAGATCTACCACAAATATTTATTACATGTGCCTTGATTCATTATATCTTCCTCACAGGAGGAAACATTAATTTGCTTTAAAATATACAAACTAATCAATATTTATACCAACAGTTGTATTGTTAAAGGGTTAGAAATCTTGCTGAAAAAGAAAATTGTCTAAAATATTAAGTACTGACTTTACAACTAGGAACCTCTCTGACCTAACTTCTCTAATAAGACTCTCACTAAGACAACAAATTCCTATAGATGAGACCATAGAAAAGCATGCCTCAGGGCTTCTCTTTTCAAATGATCTTTGCTTAAACAACTTTCAGGGCTGTGTGAGAATACTTTTGAACACATTATGCTAAGTGTAGACCTGTCTCTGATGTCTATACCCATAAAGCTTAAAGGTCAACTAAGCACTACTTATTAGTACAGAAGTATTAATAAAATGTATGCTGTATATAACTATGTCTACGTGAATGCAAGACCATAGACTATGAGAGAACTCAATGGAAGGTAAGGAAAAAAAGTAACATCTCAGTAACATCTGCCTAGGAATTTGCATTTAGTATGATGGTGTCTTCTACCCTAGAACTGAGAAGAACCTAAAACTTCATAATTTGAACCTTCCCTTCTAGCAGATCAGTGATTTGGAAGATGCTTTGTCAAGGTAGAAACATAGAATGTATCTTGCTTAATAATTTCTTGGCATTTTTCATAAAGTAAAAAACACAGAATTATATTAACGTGTATATTATTCCCTTATCATAAACCACAGAAACATGTATATGACCTGAAGAAGGCATTACTAAAGAAGGAGATCCTAATAATTAGATATAGCTTCCTCAGAGGAGGAATCTTTCCTAGCACATACTAATATCATGTCAAATTATGTAGTAAATAATTATGGCTCTTAGTGTCTTAATAAATTAACATTAAATTAAAATGACTGCTAGCTTTCCTCTAGTATATACATTAAAATTAGAGTAACACATTGAAAGCTTCCATTCATGTACTGGACAGAAAACTAAGAGGTCAAACTTTCAGTACTAAGGTGAAAATTTAAAACAATTCAATTTAAAAAGCACATAAAAATTTGTGTTATGTACATGGAAGTAAATTTTAGGATCTCGTTGGAATCAAAGATGAGTGAAACAAGGCTGTATTGTTTTTCCAATAATAGAGACATACTAAGTACATCAATGGCTATGCAAAACTGGGCAAAAGATAGTCTGTCTGTGAGAGGTTTAGAAAGAACTACATATAATAATTAAATTGTTTTTACACCAAAACACAATGACAACTTCTGTTTTCCTATTAAAATTACCTAGTATCTCTATTTTTTTCTGCTCTTAATAATGTTCAGAGCATGCCAAGAAGGACTTGAACAACTGAATATTGGAAATTCCAGCTGGTACAAAAAGGAAGTTAATAATTTTTGATACAAGAAATAACATGAGCAAGGCACAGATGAGACCCTGATGTAAAGATAAAAGTAAAAGATACAATAAAGCTTTGTGGTAGACGTTCTATAGCAGTAATTTAAAAAAGATTTGGAGAATAATTCAGACCTTTTATACCCATGTTGGCCAATATTTCAAAAAGAGGTACCTCATTTCCAGTACTAATGTTTTTTACCTGTGAACATAATGTATCCAGTTGGAGTATTGACCCCTTTATAAGGTAACTTCATTAACACTATTTTTATCTATGTAAATGTATGTATTTCAGAAAGCTTCTGAAGTAGTAGTTTCCATATGGCACTTTCAAAAGGTCTTTAGAATTTATTACCCCTCCCACATTCCCTCCTCTACCCTCATCTCCTATTATCTACTTCAATTTTACCCTATCATTTCTGACCACCAAGTATTATATTCTGTTACCAATACTCTTGGATAGTCTCTAGAATTTAATGCTAAGACTCCATTGGGGAAGATACAACTAACTTGAATTAGAGAACATAGAAAATTCAAACTGATAGTCACCTGGGAGTCTCAACTTTAATGACTAGCTTTCATTGTACTCAAAGATACTGTATACCTTCATGGTATTAGAAGGCAGTACTAGCAGAGAAAAGTAAAAATCAATATCACCTAGCTATGAACCCTGCAAGCTATAGTAACAACTGACCTGATAAGATATACCTACTGGTACAATAGTGTTACTCATGTTAAGAGAAAAACCAACCATTTTCTGATTGGATCTAAAACCTAATCCATGATATGGATACCACATCTGGCATCAGTAATGAGGTCAAGAACCTGGCTAGATCAGGCATAGAGCTCTGGAATGGACCTACTGCTATTAATCCTGTTTAATGGACATAGTATTAAAACCACCCCTCTGTTCTTATTGTTATACACATAGATCAGTCCATCTCTCTAACCTTATCAGAGAAACTAATACAGTAGACAGAAATTAACACAGAGACCCTCAGCTTGCCAACATGCAGATAGTATGAGATAATGGAGTGTTCAACTCTATATGTTGGGTACATGTCACACCCCTTCCTGCAAGACTGAGGAATCTTCATGGAAGAGAGGGAGGAAAGAATTAAGAGCCAGTGATATTAGAGAACTTCAAGAAAAAAGCGTTTTCCGACAAAACACGGCAGTTGCATATATAAATTCACAGTAATTGTGACAACATATACAAACCAGTATTAGCTTGACAGAAAACATACCCATATGGAGGGTAGAAAATGAACAAGGAATCCCCTCACTATCTGAGGTACTATTGTTATTTGAAAGCAGCTGAGAGATGTCCAGTAGGTTTACATTAATAGTGTAAGCCCTGGTTAGCTGACAACTTTCAAGGGGTGATCCAACTCCAAAGAGTAGCTGGCAACCCAAACTGGAGTAAATGGAAGTACAAAAGAAGAAAATCTCAGAGAACTATGACAACAATGAGGACACTAAGAGAGACTTACATAGACCTAATCTACATGGGAAGTAGAAGAAGATAAGATCTCCTGAGTAAATTGGGAGCATGGGGTTCTTGGGGGAGGGTTTAAGGGGGGAGGGGAGAAGCAGGGAGGGGAGCAGAGAAAAATGTAGAGCTCAATAAAAATCAATAGAAAAGAAGAAAACACAAAGTTGGGTGTACAAAGAGTGAGTATGAAGAGGGAGGATATAGAAAGAGTTGAATATGATAAAAATACATTGTATTAAATTCTAAAAGCATTAGTGAATATATTTTTAAAAGACTTTTTAAATGTCAAACAAGCATAAGAAGTCTATATTTATTAAGAAATGCAATGTTAATAAATGTGACAAAGTTTCATGAATGGAATTGCATAATGCTTTAACAATTTGGCAACATAGTTTCACTCAAGACACATGAGTTTTATTAATATTTCATTGAGAAATGTTTTAATATATCCAATGCCTGAGAACTTAATAGTTAGGAAGTCCTGCTGTAGTATCCTAGAAATTTTAAGCATTGAGGCACTGAAAGAATGAAGGCTGTGTCTTTGACATCTCACAGTCTAGCTAGGAAAGTTGTCATTTAAAAGAAGGTATAGAATTCAGTGTAGGCAGTTGCCATACAAAATGATATTATAAACACAGCATATAGATAGAAACATGATCCCATTAAAACCTCAAGTAAAGACAAACTTTATGGATGGGACTGCAAGAACAGAAAACTAATGATCTTGGAAGGCATTGTACATGCAATTGGTCTGAATAAGAATGTCCTCCAATAGGTTCACAGATTGAATTCTTGGTCACCAAGTAGTGACACTATTAGGATGTTTGGCATTGTTGGGGTAGGTGTGGCCTTGTTGGAGGGAGTGTATCACTGGGTGTGGGCTTTGAGGTTTCAAATACCTAAGTCAGATCCAATCCCCCCTCTCTCTATCTCTCTCTTTCTCACATTGCCTCTCCTGCTGTAGAATTTTAAGATCTTTCTCCAGCACCATGTCTGTTTATATGCCAAAATATTTCCCACTGTGATGAACATAAACTTAACCTCTGAACTTTAAGCCATCCGCAATTAAATGTTTTCCTGTATAAGAGTTGCTGTTGTCATGGTGTCTCTTCATAGCAATAGAAACCTTGACTAAGACAGTGAAATATGATTTCTTTTGGCAATAATGATATCACATATCTATTTTAATATTCTCTAATTATTCCTTTCTTTACTAGACAGTATCATGAAAGTAAAACTAGTACTGTCTGTCCTACATTCTGAACAATATATTCATTAAATTGTGACAAAACTAAAAGTGTGAGAGTAATGTATAAAACTAACACTACTCACACAGGATCAGAAAGAAATTTAAGCCAGATTCTGTATGTGACTACTCAAAGTGAATGATCAGTAAGGATGTGGATAACAAGATCCTCCTTCCCACAGCATTATGACTAGTTCTGTTCTATTCCCACAATAAGGACTCTCACAATTCTCAGAGAAATCAGGTTTCTCTTTATTGGGTATGTGGTTTTGAGTTTCAGAGAAAATTATACAGCAATAGGAGGTAGGGAAAGATCCTTTCTCTTTACATAAACAAGTACTTTTGTCACAATTTCTGCTCACTAAGTGAAGTACCAGGAAAATAACTGTGCTCCAGCACTGCTGGGGCTGACTTCTGTTTTCATCTACAAGCAAGTCTACTATCACTGTCTATTTTGTCTGACACTTTTAATAAGAATAACTGGAGTGACCTCAGTGATTACATCCTCAGAAATGTATATGAAATCATCCAAAAAATTTCAAGGCAGCTATCCCAGAAGGTGCAGTCTATTTAATAACCAACACAGTGACTCAGAGACAGATTAGCATGTCCTAATATGTACTGGTATAATTAATGCCTGTGATAATTAAATGTCCTGAATTTTTAGAAGTTTCATTTTTTAGAACTATATACTTGCACACAGTATCTACATAATTACAGTACTTTCCTCTTTTCCTCCAAGTACTCATGTGTCACCCTTCCAAAATAATGACACATTCTTTAATTATAATTTTTACATATGTGTTCCTAAATGTATATATAAGCTATGGAGTCAGGAATTTTCTAAACGTTAAGACACAAAAACCAGTGACTATTATTGTAATAAATCAACTCAGAAAATACATAGCTGCATATGGGTTTCAAACACAAGTTCCTTTATTTTAAATGTTAGCTCTATAAATTTTATTGCACATAGAAAGTAATTGAATGAATTAGACAAATCAGTAATACAGAAAAGAGAAAGAAAAGAAAACAAATAAATCTCAGTGGCCTAACAAGTAGTAATAGTTTATTATTGTTCTCATTGTGAGTAATTTTAAAAAATAAAATGTATGCAGTCAAATATGAAAGGATAATGCATTTTAAGGATAATGTGATGTAAATAATACTCCCACAGGGACAAAAAAAAGAACAAAGACTTGAAACAGAACAGTTTCTCAATATTCATCTCAAAGCCACTCCCATCCTTTGAGAAGATGTCCTTTTATTAGCACTTCTATTGAAAGTCCAAAAGATCAGAAGCCCAGAGACTAAATGGTCCTAACATCACTGAAACATGGTTATTACTTTTCTTTCAGATTTTCTGTATTAATGACTTCACCATAACTCAAGAAGGGTTTCCAGCTATTTATATACTGAGAAGTTTAATTATTGCAGGCATACTTTATCTTTACAAACTAATAAATTTCATGTGGATATGTCCATGCATAGATTATACATTCATCATGCCTATATACCCTGCTTATACTCTGATCTATGAGCTTTAAGTTCTTCCAAGTCCCTCATAAAATTTCTACTTTAAGACAATCTTTTTTGTTTTAACTTTTAGTTTCCACAAATGAAAGAAAGTATGTGATACTTGCCTTTTGTCTTCTTGTTTATTTCTCTTATCATGATGTTCTCTACTTCCACTCAATTTGCTACAAATGACAAATCTTCATTCTTTACTGATAAATAGTACTCCATTGTGTATAAATACCACAATGTCTTTGTTTATTGATAAGCACCTATGCTAATGCAATATCTTGCTTGAAGTGATTAGTGAGTGCCACAAAGTGCCTTTGTTGATATCTCTGTTGCATACTAGCTGTACTTCTCTTGGAAATATTCTAGTAACGTGATTGCTGCATCATATACCGTAGGACTGTTTCTTGTGTTTTACCAGACTTCCATATTTTTTCCATAGCAGTTGCATTAATTTACATTTCCACATTTGAAAGAACATTTTTAGAAAGGACAACAAAATTAAAATTACCTGGGTATACTTAGGATCCTTTCCATTATGTACCAGAACATCCTCATTTCAGATTCAGGTGCCTGGTAGCTTTACCTTTGAAGACTGCAATTTTTTCTTCTCAGAGATTTCGTCACCTCAGAATAGATCATATTTTGGGGATGTTATTCTTGTTAGAACAATGATTGTGACTATTTAACTAAGTGCAACTAGGTCAGTGCACTGAATAAGTTAATGGATTCATTCATTCACAGAAAAGAACAACCAAATAGCTTTGGGCTTTCTGAATCATAGTCCTACCTTTGCTTAATTTTTGTGTTTTCAAGAAACCAGTGGCTGATTCTTATGATAACCTGTCAGAAAAAGAGGAATGCTTATGATCATGCTCGTTCAGCCTTAAGTTCTTTTAATCCTAAGCAAAGAAACTGTGTTTTGTCCACATCACTGCTTACTTGCCAGTATCTGACTTATTCCAGACTTATTCCAATAAACCTTCTGTGACAATTTAGTTCTGACATTATGGACCCTGCAGGCATTGACTGGTAAGTAATTTGTCAAGGAAAAAAGTGAGACTTAATTTTAATGATGAAAGTGTGTAGTAGTAAAATATTAATCTTCCAAATCATCTAATGCACACACAAAGTGTAAATAAGCAATAGAATATGATTTCCTTTTAGAAGAAGTGATGATTTTATCATCAGTGAAGAATAAAAACATTTGCTAAGTCAAGTGTTTCAGAGAAATGTGGGACTGAGGTTTGATATAACAAATTTTTTATAAATGTTTAAACAAAAGTAAAACTAAGGTATGGAAATTTGCTTTTTTCACTTTGAAGCATTTTTAGTTAATAAAAAATATAGAAAGAAAATATGACCTAAAAGTGTAACAGACCTATCAAGGAAGGGAGGAACTTGAATTAAGAAGAGGAGGTAATGAAAAGGTAAATTATGATAAGGGATGTCACTGAAGCACAGTATGTTTATGTATAAAAATATCACAATGAAACATATCTGTTTTATTAAGAGTAACTACTATGCATAATAAAAGTATTTATATACCTCTCTTGATCTAACATTTTTATACATTACACTGCCTTAAAATTTTGTACTCTTTATCAACGTGAGCAGTAAAATGAAACAGAAATCCATTGATCCACTATTAAGCATGAGACTCGATCATCCTTTTCTCTTCAAAATTAAATGTTAAGATAATTTAAAGGCCAGCATAATTCAACAAGTTTTAAGAAGGTACCAGAAGCTAAATTGCAAGGCATTTTGTATGGGAGCCCAAAAGAATATGGCATGATTCTTGTCACAGAGAGGATAATTTGTAATGAATCTGCTTATTCTTGTGACTTTACTTTGAATTATTCACATCAGTCATTGACTCAAGAAAAATGTTCATTAATGTGATTGTGAATGTACCATGTGAACTGACAAGCCTATAATTATTTTCTCATTTATCAGCAATAATTTTATCTCCATGGCTGCAATTTTCTCTTCTGAATCATGTATGGTTGCATTTTTTTTGTGTACAGCTCAGTGACTGGCACAAGATAACCATAATAAATATCATCCGAGAGAAAGATTAAATTACTCATGAAATGCTTCATTCCATTTTTATTATAATTTTATGACAGGTAATATGGCAGCTTGTTAGATAAACACATGTGGTCATTTTGCAATAGAGATGTAAGAATGGGGTTAAGGGCACAGTCTCTGAAATCATATCCCCTTATGTGAATTGTATTCCCCAAGTCACCACTGTATGAGTTTGGATAAGCTCCATAGCATCTCTGATCGTCAGCCTGTATGTTTGACATTTAGCTGTGAATGATCATGCAGTTATATAAATGGCAAATTATCTAATTGTGCTCAGTGTTTACTACAATGGCTATAAATTATGAACCATCCTTATATGTAAAACTACTACATTTTTAATAATACTCAATTTATCCCAATTGAATTAGTTCTCTAAAATTATGTGGCACTTCCATATAATATAAAAGATTCAAATTTCATGATGTTTAAGTCAGTTTAAGGTACCTAGTGTATATAATATAATGCATATTATATTACTGTGATGTAGTGTGAAGCGGCGGGCTGTGTCCCGCCACCCGGCTAGCTTTACCCAAAATAATTACACGGAAACTGTATTCTTTTAAAACACTGCCTGGCCCATAATTTCAGCCTCTTATTGGCTAATTCTCACATCTTCCTTTAACCCATATTTAGTTATCTGGGTAGCACCACGAGGTGTGGCTTACCAGGAGAGATCTTAACCTGCGTCCATCTCGGAGAGGAGAAACATGGAGACTCCCTATGGAGACTGCCTGAAGCGTCTTCCTAACTCTACTTCCTTGTTCCCACAATTCTGTTCTGTCTACTCCACCTCTCTTAAAGGGCCAAGGCAGTTTTCTTTATTAATTAACCAATGAAAGAAACATAGACAGATAACTCTCCTCCATCATTTCCCCCTTTTCTGTTTAAACAAAAAAGAAAGGCTTCAACTTTAACATAGCAAAATTACATATAACAAAACAGTTATCAAGCAAGTATTACAGTTACAATATTTAAATCTATTTTATCTTTTATCATAACTAAGGAAAGCTATAACTATCTATTTATTCTTCAACTCCATCAAAGACTCCAGAAGGATATAATGCTACCTAAGTAAACAAGAAATAAGTAACTTATAAAACTCTAGAAATGACAGAGACAACTCGCTGCCTGGACAGTCACCCAAAGTTCCTCTGTACCGTTGGGGCATCCATCTTCAGCCTTCAGGCCCATAAGTATCCAGCAGACATTTCCATGAAGCAGGAAATTCCAAAGACAGTTCAGTCACTTTCTACTGTGTCCTGCAGAACGTCTCGCAGACTCTTTCATGAATCAGGAACCCCGAAAGACCATCTCACCTTTAGGCAAGTTCAGCAGTCCTCTCTCTGTGGGTTCTTTGTGTCCAGTTTATGGAACAGTCCAGCCAAGAGCAGTTTCTTGCCCAAATGGCTAACAAACTCCATAAGTAGCCTCTTCGATGCCCATCTTCCTCTCGAAGTAGATTGGTGCTGCCAGGAGCAGACGTGTCTCATTGTCATGAAAAACCCTAAGTTATTAAAACATTAAATGCCATATTCTGCAGTCTTTGAAAGATATGAAGAATGTCTATCTAACTGAAATATATCTCTACATATCTAGAAAATCTAATAACATGACTACAAGCTTAACTATTATCAATGATTATCCATTAACAACCTATATTTCCCAATTATACATTACAGTTTTTAAAATGAACTACAATCACAATAGCTTAATCAAGATCAGAAATACATATACATATAACAAAATTGACCTTAAAATCTATACCAATGCAAATTCATATCTATATCATCTCCCCCTTTAAATGTAAAAGAACATTTATAAACAATATTTGGGAAAATGGGCGCAGTTTTTCTCTCCAAACTGCTTCCTGCTGAATGGGGGCGCTGTTATTTAGGTCTTTCATGGTGTAACCTGTGTGCTAGGTTCCTCTCAGTTGGCAGTTGAGTGAAGTAATTTTTTGAAGATGTTCACAGCAACCTTTCAGGAGGGCGTGGTCTATCATACCATATTGGGATAGAAGCAATCCACAGAGTCTCGTCCTCTGTGAAAACAAAAGAAGAAACTCTTTTCCAAAGCATCATGTTCTTAGATCCAAATCCTGAAGTCATACCGTTAAGATGTCCATTCTGGTCTAGCCTGGCAGCCCATATAATGAAATGTCTCTCTGTACTTAGCTCCTTTACAGTCAAAAAAATCAAAGAAAACACAACAAAATACATAATCCAGACTCTCTGTGAATTTTCCATTTTTACGTGGCTTATTTTTACTCTATCACTTTACTTCTTTTAATCTATAACTATCTGTACTCTGTCTCTTTAAAGACTTTAACCTTTTTTTTTTTTAAGGCATTAACTTTATTCTCTATATTTTCTTTTTCTCTCTTTTAAGCCTATGTGAGCCATTTAAAGGCCTTCTATGTCTGAATCTTTTCTATTGTGAATCTGTAATTTTTTACTATCCAGGAGCATTTCTTAAAAGGTTAACCACTTCTTAAAATAATACGGTACTGCCTGTTTACAGCCAAGTCTAAACCTTAACTGCGCTGTTATTATGGTAATTGCGATAGACCTGTCTGAGCTCAGTACAGTTCAGCATGGTGGAGCAGAGCCAAAGCCGCTCCTGCCTCAGTCATTTGGTGCCCCTGAGCCGCACACAGTTCCAGGCACACAGCAGTCGACATTGGAGCCGCACTCAGCAGTTTAATTCTGAGACTGAGCGTGCAGCACAGAAACTCTTTTTATCCAAGTTACAGCCAAATCTGACAGGCAGAGCACCGCGCAGTCTAAAAACATCTCTATGGCGGCAGGAATCCGCCATGCTCTCCCGCTCGCCTAAGCCTGATTCCGCCATCTGCCCAGGTGCAGGCAGGGATCTCTGAGCCTTTGGGCCGGTCTCAGTGCACTCTCCTTCCGATCCCACACGGGAACACAAATATCCAGTCCTATAAAAGCCAATGAGGTTTTTACGTGGATTTGGTCACCACGTTGGAGCGCCAAACTGTAGTGTGAAGCGGCGGGCTGTGTCCCGCCACCCGGCTAGCTTTACCCAAAATAATTACACGGAAACTGTATTCTTTTAAAACACTGCCTGGCCCATAATTTCAGCCTCTTATTGGCTAATTCTCACATCTTCCTTTAACCCATATTTAGTTATCTGGGTAGCACCATGAGGTGTGGCTTACCAGGAGAGATCTTAACCTGCGTCCATCTCGGAGAGGAGAAGCATGGAGACTCCCTATGGAGACTGCCTGAAGCGTCTTCCTAACTCTACTTCCTTGTTCCCACAATTCTGTTCTGTCTACTCCACCTCTCTTAAAGGGCCAAGGCAGTTTTCTTTATTAATTAACCAATGAAAGAAACATAGACAGATAACTCTCCTCCATCACTGTGACAATAAAGAAGTCTCAGGAAATTAAATATCCAATGATTATAGTTCTGGAATACAGAGCTTCCCTATTATCTTCTGTGCATTACTTTACTGCAATATATCTTGTAGTATCAAATTAGTCTCCTTCCCCCAAGAAGCCAAACCTTCAGTAAGGGGTTGGAAAGAAATGAAATAAAGATATTCATAGGTTCAATGCCTAACACAAAAAGAAAGTAAGAGTTCTAACGTGAAAAACTTCATAAGAGTGATAAAGTTCTGTTTTTCAGTTAGTAACATTCTCCTACCCTGGTGAAAGACTTGTAAATATGGAATGTATATTCTATGTACTTCATCAGTTCACCCTGAGCAACAAATAAAGAACAGATTGTGAATACAGTGGCAATATTCTACAGTAGGCTTCGAGGAAATCTCGAGACAGGATGCCATATAGTCTTGATAGATCAGTAGTTAGCTGCATATTCTGAGGAAAAAAAACAGACTGCTCATAATTTCTGTAAATGTGGGCACAAACAAGGACAAATTACAAACAATAGAAGAGATACATTGTGTTTCAGTGTGCTACAAGATTACATACTAAAAACCACCAAGAACATTCAGAAAATTATGACTCTCCAATTGTCATGGAAATAAATTAGGAGAAAATGACCATTAGTAGTAACTCATAAGGGAAAATTGTCATAAGGAGTATTTTAAGCAGCTGTTTTGTCAAAATTCTACAAGCTTCAAGTTGTCATTGAAAAACATGCCAATGCTTACCTGAAAGGTAAAAATAAGTATACATATCAAGAAGAAAATTTTAATATAAAAAAGTCTTTCACATCATCTAAGGAAACATGCATTAAAAATAAAATTACATAACATTATATAGAATAAGTGCATTATGTTTAAGAATATTCATGTACATTCATATACATATACTTACCTAGCAATAATTGGTATAAAACAAGGACATGGGTTTGAAAGAGAAAAAGAAGTGGTATATTAGGATGAATTGGATTGAATAAATAGCAGGAGAAAATGTTCTAATTATATTACAATATGAGATAATAAAATAATAAAACAAAAATATAAGAAAGCTTAAAAATGTGATAAAGATAAACACTGCAAAATAGATCAAACAGAAGAAAGTATTAGAGAACTCAAAACAGGCTATTTGAAAACAGGCTATAAGGGTCAAAAAGAGAGGGTGAGAGAGGAAAGAAACGTATGAGAACTTTGGAAGAGCCTGATATTTACATAAACTGGGAGTACTGATATTCTAGTAGGACTTGAGAATACCAACAGGGTAGAAAGTTTGTTCAAAGAGATGATCTCTGGAAGCTACCAAACCTTAAGACAGATATAAATTTATCTAGGCACATGAAGGACAATAGTTACCAGTAAAATGCCGAAAAGCAAGGATGCTCCCAGACTTACTATAACCAAGGTGTCAAAGGTGAAAGCAAGTTAAAATTATCAAGACTGAAAGGGAAAGCAGGGCAAAAATTCACTTGGCAGCAAAATTCATGCAGCAGCACACTTCTTTTTTATTTATTGGTTTTGGTTCATTTTTTAATTTTTATTGATCTTTACATTTTTCTCTGCTCCCCTCCCTGCCTCTCCCCTCCCACTTCAACCCTCTCAAAAGGTCATCATGCTCCCAATTTACTCAGGAGATCTTGTCTTTTTTTACTTCCCATGTAGATTAGATCTATGTATGTTTTAGGGTTCTCATTGTTGTCTAGGTTCTCTGGGATTGTGATTTGTGGGCTGCTTTTATTTGCTTTATGTTTAAAAAACCACTTATGAGTGAGTACATGTGATAACTGACTTTCTGTGCATGGGTTACCCCACTCATTATGATGTTTTCTAGGTCCATCCATTTTCCTTCAAAATTCAAGATGTCATTATTTTTGTCTGTGGTGTAGTACTCAATTGTGTAAATATATTATATTCTCCTTATCCATTCCTTGGTCAAGGGGCATTTACGTTGTTTCCAGGTTCTGACTATGACAAACAATGCTGCTATGAACATAGTTGAGCACATGTCCTAGTGGCACAATTGAGCATCCTTTGGATATATACCCAAAAGTGGTATTATTGGGTCTTAAGGAAGGTTGTTTCCTAATTTTCTGAGAAATAGCCACACTGACCTCCAAAGAGGCTGTACTAGCTTGCATTCCCACCAGCAATGCAGGCATGTTCCCTTTATCCCACAACCTCTCCAACATAAGTTGTCATCAGTGGTTTTGAACTTGGCCATTCTTTCAGGTGTAACATGGAATCTCAGAGTTGTTTTGATTTGTATTTGTCTGATGACTAAGGATGTTGAACATTTATTTCCTTAAGTGTCTTTCAGTTATTTTAGATTGCTCTGTTGAATGTTCTCTGTTTAGGTATGTACTGCACTTTTTATTGGATTATTTGTTCTTTTGATGACCAATTTCTTGAGTTCTTTGTATATTTTCAAGATCAGACCTATATCTGATGTAGGGTTAGTGAATAACTTTTTCCATTCTGTAGGCTGTCAATTTGTCTTGTTGACCATGTCCTTTGCTTTATAGAAGCTTTTCAGTTTCAGGAGGTCCTATGTCTTAATTGTTTCAATCAGTGTCTATGCTACTAGGTTTATATTTAGAAGTGGTCTCCTGTGCCAATGTGTTCAAGTATTCTTACCACTTTCTCTTCTATGAAGTTCAGTGTGGCTGGCTTTATGATGAAGTCTTTGATCCATTTGGACTTTGAGTTTTGTGCATGGTGATAGATATGGATCTATTTTCATTGTTCTACATGTTGATATCCAGTTATGACAGCACCATTTGTTAAATATGCTTTCTTTTTTCCATTTGATATTTTTGCTTCCTTGTCAAAAATAAGGTGTTCGAAGATGTGTGGATTGATATCTGGGTCTTCTATTCGGTTCTGCTGGTCCCCCTGTCTGTTTTTATGCGAATACCAGGCTGTTTTTAGTACTGTATCTCTGTAGTAGAGGCAAACTTCTTATCAGAAATTTTCAGGCCAGGAAAATGACATGAAACTTATACTTTCCTCTAGTGTTAAATTAGAAGGTCAATGAAGAATATAGTATCTGACAAAATACATTAGAAATGGAGACAAGACATTTCAAAATAGAAAAAAGCTAACAGAATAGGTCTTTTTCAGACCTGGTATTTAATAAATGTTCTTGGGGGGGGCGGTTCAAAATGAAATAATGAGACTTACATTAAAGAATATAGAGAAAATATCAGAAAGAATGTAACTAATTTTTAACAGTAACTGTGCAAAGGATAGAGGGATATAACATTATAAGTATAATGAACAAACCATTCATATCTATTATATGAAGAGTAAAAATATAAAGTAGTAAGAAGTATATTGATATTAATAATATTAGTATTATAAAAAGATACAAAATGGGATATCAAACATTCATATATGAAGAGGAAGAGTATATACATTGAGGTTTTATTATGTTTTCTAAGTTTTTGTTTCTTTTATACTCTGACCCAAGTTGTGCTCCCATCATTTCAAAATAGTTTGTCATAATCAAGTAATATTGTTATGGGTTGAATATGCAATGTTGTCCACTGTTTTGTGTGTTGAAAACTTGGTGCCAAGTTGGTAGTGTTATTTTGATAAGTTCAAGACATTTTAAGTTGGTCTTGCTTAGAAGAAATAAGTTACTGGGAACCCATTTTGAAAGTTTCATCTATCCTATTATCTGATCCTTGCTCTATACTTTCTTTCTGCAATGAAGTAAACAGCCTTCTCCCTTCTCCTTCACATATACCTGCTTTCTTGATACTTTGCTTAAAGTTATGAATCTAAGCAACAGTAAAAATCTTTCCTCCTTTAAGTTTTTTTTTTTTTTTTGGTCAGGTGTTTGGTTAAATCAGCACGAATGTAGCACAGATGTATTTTAATTCTATATTGTTATATTAATTCCATATATTTAATATGAAAATAAAAACTACCACAGGCAAATTGAATAAGAAATGAAACACACACCAGAGTAAATCACTTTAACATCTAAGGAATAATTGTGAAAAACTAAAAGCAAAAAGAACCACAATAGAAGTAGAAAACAAATTAAAAATTGACCATGATCAGAAGTTATCTATCCTATGGGTGTTGCTGGGTGGCATACACCTTTAGTCTCAACACTCAGGAGGCAGAAGCAGGTGGATCTCTGAGTTTGTGGACAACCTTGTCTACAGAGTGAGTTCCAGGTGAGCCAAGGCTACACAGAGAAATCAGATCTTGAAAAACCAACCAACCAACTAAACACAGAGCTTATCTATCAGTAAGTACCCCAAGTATAGGTGGATTTAATCCTACAAATAAAAGACAAAATGACTGAATATATATTTGAAAATACCTAGCTAATTGCTCTGTAAAAGAACTTTTCTTCACATATAAAAATAATGTGTGTGTGTGTGTGTGTGTGTGTGTGTGTGTGTGGTACATGTACGTATGTACATATATGCATTTATGTGCAATTTGTAATAATCTAATAAAAAATTTAATGCAAGTAATTTCCAAAAGAAATAAGAAATGTCTACATTTATGTTTAATTAAATTGAATTTAAGTTTAAAGCTAAAAAGACATAGCAATATGAGATTTTGGCACTTCACTCTAAGAAAATGGTATATTCCTTATAGAAAATCAATAAGAGATACCCAATCATACTACAAAAGCATATGCTCATCTATGTTCATACCAGCATTATTTGTAATAGCCAGATCCTGGAAACAACCTAGATGCCCTTCAGTGGAAGAATGGATGAAGAAACTGTGGAATGTATACATGCTAGAATACTACTCAGCGGTAAAAAACAATGACATCTTGAATTTTGCAGGCAAATGGATGGAAATAGAAAACACTATTCTGAGTGAGGTAACCCAGACCCAAAATGATGAACATGGGATGTACTCACTCATAATCGGTTTCTAGCCATAATTAAAGGACATCGAGCCTATAATTTGGGATCCTTGAGAAGATAATAAGAAGAACCTCCACCTGACGACAGATGAAGAAAATGACAGAGCCCCACATTGGAGCACCGGACTGAGCTCCCAAGGTCCTGATGAGGAGCAGAAGGAGAGAGAACATGAGAAAGAAAGTCAGGACCGTGAGGGAATCTCCATCTGGCGATAGATGAAGAAAATGACTGAGCCCCACATTGGAGCACTGGACTGAGCTCCCAAGGTCCTGATGAGGAGCAGAAGGAGCGAGAACATGAGAAAGAAAGTCAGGAACGTGAGGGGTGCGTTCACTCATGGAGACGCTGGGACAGAACTAATGGGAGATCACCAACTCCAGTTGGAATGGGACTGATGGATCATGCGACCAAACCCGTCTCTCTGAATGTGGCCAACAGCGGGGGCTGACTGAGAAGCAAAGGACAATGGCGCTGGGCTCTGATTCTTCTGCATGGACGGGCTCTGTGGGAGCCTTCTCAGCTTGGTCGATCACCTTCCTGGACCTGGGGGGAGTTGGGAGGACCTTGGTCTTAGCATAGAGTGGGGAACCCTGATGGCTCCTTGGCCTTGAGAGGGAGGGAGGGGAGGTATGGGTAGAGGGGAGGGGAGGGAAGGGGGAGAAGGAGGGGAGGGAAGGGGGAGGAGGAGGGGAGGGAAGGGGGAGGAGGAGGGGAGGTGATGGAAATTTTTTAAATATAAAAAAATAAACCATGAGAAAAAAAAGAAAATCAATAAAAACTAAGGAATTAGAGCAAAACCTAATATGCAGCCACAAAACTTTCCTTCCAACTAGTAAGGAATATATCTTCTTAAAAGTGCATGGAACAGTTCAAGGAATGGAGCATATTATAGAGCATACAATTCTGAAAATTTATTTTACAAATATTGTTATATTAAATATCTTTGCCACAAACAATGTAATAAAATTAGAAAGTAATACTAAGAAAAATCTTTGGAAAATACATGGTAACAAAATTTACTCTTGAAAAAACAATAGATCGAGAAAAAAAATTCAGGTAAAGTTATGATTTTGTAAAAATAATGAAAATGTAATGAATCAAGACCTGATTTAGAAATTAACATTTATATTAAAAGGATATAGTAAATGAGTAACAACCTGTTATTTTATAATAATGACCAACCAAATAATAAACATATTTAAAGTAAGCAGAACAAGAGAAACAAAATTAGGACAAAAAAATGTGGCCAGATAAGGTGGTGTATTCTCTAATCCC
This sequence comes from Arvicola amphibius, assembly GCF_903992535.2. Lineage (NCBI taxonomy): Eukaryota > Metazoa > Chordata > Mammalia > Rodentia > Cricetidae > Arvicola > Arvicola amphibius. The sequence goes on along the minus strand of NC_052065.1, from coordinate 36,815,213 downwards.
AGCACTTGGCAGGCAGAGGAAGGCAAATATCCAGGTATGAGGGCATCCTGATCTACATGGAAAGTTCCAGGACAACCAGGACTACAAAGAGAAATCATGTCTTAAAAAAACACTAGATAGATTAATTTGTTAATTAATTAACTATGAATATGGTAGATTTAAACAATATAAATTACAGATGAAAATGAAGACTTTTACAACAAACAACACATAAATAAAAATTATCATTGCAGATTATTATGAACAACTATACATCAACAAATTGGACAACCTTGATGAAATTGACAAATTATGTTGTTCAATCACCTCACAAAGATTGTGTAAAACTAGAAACTAGTACAGATAAGTATTTAGAATAATTAATAAACAGTCTTTTAGAAAAGGACACTACAAGATTAAATGGCTCCACTACAGAATTCTATAAAACATTTTAAAAACTAATATTATTCTGATAAATATGCTTGCAAAGTTTGAAAAGAAATAAATTTCTTCTAAACATACTTTATTTAGTCAGTCTTATTTTGATATCAAAGCTAGATAAGAAGGAAATAACAAAAAATGAAAATAATTAACCAGTATTATTAATTGAACATAGATGCCCAAATCTTCAAGGCAGTGCTAGAAAACTAAATCCAGTATCACAGTTAAAATATTATTCACTTTAATCAGTAGAAATCTTGCATTCCAGGAATACAAGAATGTATGCAACATATATAAATCAATAATTATACTAGAACATACCTATAGAATGAGGAAATCATATAGCTAATTGTTTCTGGAGTAGGGAAAGTTACTTTTTTATTGGGATCTGGTCTCTGGTTGTTCATGTGCATAATTGTAGCACTAATTGAATTCAGAGTGAGAAAGAGTAAATATATGGAAGGTGGCCACAAAATTCAGAGAGAGCTAGCTGGAAGGGCTTTGGGAGAGTTGTAGGTGGAGAACAGAGATAGACATGATCAAGATATATTGTATCGATGTTTGAAATTTTCAAATAACAAAAAAAAAAACAAGAAAAAACAAATGGGCAAATAATGGGAATAAAACAGCATTAGAAATTACAGAATATACACAAAATCAAGGAAACTAAACATCTTCCTATGTAGTGATAAGGTGAAGGAAGAAATCAAGAAAGATTTTTTTCTTTTTTCTTTTTTTTTTTTTTTTTTTTTTGGTTTTCCGAGACAGGGTTTCTCTGCAGCTTTTTTAGAGCCTGTCCTGGAACTAGCTCTTGTAGACCAGGCTGGCCTCGAACTCACAGAGATCCGCCTGCCTCTGCCTCCTGAGTGCTGGGATTAAAGGCATGCGCCACCACTGCCCGGCAAGAAAGAATTTTTTAAAAATCCTATTTTTGAATGAAAATGAAAATATAACAAGCCAAATATCTATGGGACACAATGAAGTCTGTCATAAGAGGACAGTTTATAGCATTAAGTGTTTACAGCATTAAGTGTTTACATAAAAAATTGAGATATCTATAGTTAATAACTTAATTTTACATCTGAAAGCCTTGGAAAAATAAGAAGAATCAAAGCCCCAAAACAGTAAGTGGGGAGAGATAATTAAAAACAAGTCTGATATTCAGAAATTATGAAGAATCATGATATAAACAAAAGGTTGGGTTTTTTGAAAAAAGTAACAAGCTTTACATACTGGCCAATAGAATAAGAAGACCCAAATTAATGAAATTAGATTTGAAAAATAAAACAATAGATACTGAGGAAATTCAGAGAATTCCTTTAAAAATTCTATATACTATTAATCTAGATAATCTATAAGGATGAATTTCTAGTTATATATTACCTATCAATGCTAAATTTAGATTGAAATAAACCAGCCCATAACCATGAGCAATATAGAAGCAATTTAAATTACCTCAACTAAAAAGCAAAACATAAAACAAACAACAACATCAACAACAAAAAACAGAAAAAGAGTTATTGTAGATTTCTACCAAACTTACAAAGAGCTAACTCCAACATTTCTCGAGTTATTTCATAAAATATTTGAATTATTTTTACAAAGTCAATATTGCCCTTATCACAAACCCAGACAAGCACCCAAAAACAAAAGAGAATTATAGGCATCATCCTCTAATTAACGAGCTATGGACAATCCTTTCTGATGTAGGAAGACTGAGTTTTCTTTGGGACCTGGTAGATCAATCACACTCCTGTGGACTATCACGGGAACAAACATTGATATAAAAGTATCTCTGGGGACAAACATTGCTATAAAATTATCTCTGACACTAAACAAAACTGAAACAGCTACTTTACCTCAAAGCAAAATTAATAATAGACCTAGGGATCACTTACCAATTAAGACTACCATCCAGTTCTGTACTCAGTCTGCTTATTTAATTTGCCACTTAGAAAACAATATAACAACCAATGTTACTTGCCCTGGCATTCCAGGCAATCAGCTTTTACAATCTAAACCAACAGATGACTTTAATATTAATTGTAATTCTTGCATTTCCTTAAATTAGGCAGCAATATATGTGTATTTGCATGTATGATATTATAATAATTTTCTGAAAATAGCAAAGAGGTCAAAAGTTATCCTATAAAATGACTATGTACCATAAATGTCAGAAACAACATGCATATAGGTAGATAAAGTCAGTGATGTTAATAATAGTATTTATTATCTGTGTACATTGGAGTTGTGACTCAATCCCTTGTTAAATTAAATTAAAGGTTTCTGTACATTATCTCTTACTCTTCTCATATGATACTTTCTGTGCTGTTCAATAAGAGAGAAGGCAAACTCTTTTTGTGAGGGGACAGACAACACAAGACAGCACACAAAAAGGCACAAATTCTAACTCATACAACAGACATATTACAAATAGACCCATAATAATAAACTATAGAGAGTTGGAAGACACCTATAGGCAAGTAAGAAATTCAAATTTGGGCTCAAGCTTTGTCAAATGACTCCAAAAGTAAGTATTTATTTATTTATTATGACAATTACATATATTGGTGACTCTTGAGTTCATCACTGATGAATTTAAAGGACTCAGTACCAAAAGTGCCACAATAGACAACACAAATTTGGGCCAATGAGTTATTAAATGTAAAATTAAGAATACTTGAAGTGGAGATTGGATAGGATAAGGTAGTCAGAAGGAATTAAGGTAGTCAGGAATGAATATTGTCAAGATATAGTGTTTGAATTTCTTAAATAATTAATAAAAATATTTTAAATGACATCTACCTCCATGTCCCTACTAGTTTTTCACTTAAAACATTCAGAGAACTATATGCAATTGTGTTCCTGGGTGGTATTTTATGTATGGTAAAATTCTCAGTTATGGGAAATGCCTATAGAACTATTTAGCTGAACCAAGAGGCCTTACATAGATATCTCCTCAGTTAGTATTCATTGAATATCAGCATAACCAATAATATAGAGGATTTAAAAAAAACAAATCAAAACAAAAAAACTGCATAGAGGGGCTGGAGAGATGGCTCAGCATTTAAGACTTACTGTTTTTCAGAGTTTTTATTGCTTTTGTAGAGGACCCAATTTCAGTTTCCAGCACCTATGTAGGCATCATACAATAATTCATAATTACAGCTCAAGAGGAATCTGAGACTCTCTTCTGGCTTCCTTGGCAACTACACACACACACACACACACACACACACACACACACACACACACACCACATACACACTTAATTAAATATAAAAATGAATTTTTAATTTCTGCTATGTCCATTCTCCAGTCTACACATTCTGCCCTCTAGAAGAGCCTGATAAGTATACCTCTTAACTCTTGTCAAAAAGCTTCTATTTTCATCAGAAAAAGGCAATTACAGAAAGCCACAACTGGATGAAATGCAACTGTGTTACCCAGTCCCAGTTGTCACATATAAAACAGCCCTTATGCCTAAAGTTCAAGGAACATTGTGGAACAGTGGCTAGAAAGACTGTAAGAACTGAAGGATTGGGAAGTTGGTTTTGAGATTGTGTCTTTCAGAGAACCTAGACAGATGAAATCTTAATAATACTCCTGCCTAAAAGTGACATCACACAGCATCTACAGTCCTAGAGGATCTAATACCTCTTCTGACTTGTGAGGGCAGCAGGCACATAGTGCACAGACATGCAAGCAAGCAAAAACATGCATATACATAACATAAAAAATATTGAAAAATTATATCTGTCAGTTTTCCTTATTGAACATTTTTACTTTCAAATCTTTAATGATGCTTCAGTGAGAGCAACATTTTGGTAAATATTAAGTCTTTGTTAATTTTCTTAAATTTATGAAAAGAAGAGCAAATTTGACTGTGTCAGAGCATAGTATCAACCTACTAGATACTGATACCAGTGTTGAGTGAGTGAAATTTAAGTTTCCTGTCTATATTCACAATTTTCAAATCACAGTTTTCAGTTACTACTATAATGATGGAGGAAATTTACTTTATTTAAAATTATTGAAACATTATATGCTATGCAAATGCAGTACTAATTTTCCCAACTGGTTATTTCCAAAACTTTCTAATAGAGAATTTGAAAAAAAGGACATACCTTTCACTTTTCCCCAATATATAGGTCAATCTGGTTTCTCTCTCTCTCTCTCTCTCTCTCTCTCTCTCTCTCTCTCTCTCTCTCTCTGTGTGTGTGTGTGTGTGTGTGTGTGTGTGTGTGTGTCTCTTTGTCTCTGTCTCTCTGATGTATATTCTTACCAGTTGAGTCAGGGTCATTATTCCATGTGCACCAGTGAAGATATATTGAATTAAATAGTTTTTAGTACATATTAACATACTGAAAGAAAACTAGAGCTATGGATTAATTGAAAACTTTTGAGTTATAGGCCAGATTATATTTTTTTCCCTCATGGTTTATTTTTTTTATATTTAAAAATTTCCATCTCCTTCCCTCCTCCTACCCCCTCCCTCCCCTCCTCCTCCCCCTTCCCTCCCCTCCTTCTCCCTCTTCCCTCCCCTCCCCTCCACCCATACCTCCCCTCCCTCCCTCTCAAGGCCAAGGAGCCATCAGGGTTCCCCACTCTATGCTAAGACCAAGGTCCTCCCAACTCCCCCCAGGTCCAGGAAGGTGATCGACCAAGCTGAGAAGGCTCCCACAGAGCCCGTCCATGAAGAACAATCAGAGCCCAGAGCCATTGTCCTTTGCTTCTCAGTCAGCCCCCGCTGTTGGCCACATTCAGAGAGACTGGTTTGGTCGCATGATCCATCAGTCCCATTCCAACTGGAGTTGGTGATCTCCCATTAGTTCTGTCCCAGCGTCTCCATGAGTGAACGCACCCCTCACGTTCCTGACTTTCTCCCTCATGTTCTCGCTCCTTCTGCTCCTCATCAGGACCTTGGGAGCTCAGTCCAGTGCTCCAATGTGGGGCTCAGTCACCTTCCCCATCTGTCGCCAGCTGGAGGTTCCCTCACGGTCCTGACTTTCTTTCTCATGTTCTCTCTCCTTCTGCTCCTCATCAGGACCTTGGGAACTCAGTCCGGTGCTCCAATGTGGGGCTCTGTCATTTTCTTCATCTGTCGTCAGGTGGAGGTTCTATGGTGATATGCAAGAAATTCATCAGTATGGCTATAGGAACTGGCCTTTTCAGGCTCCCTCTCCTCAGCTGCCCAAGGAACTAACTGGGGACGTCTCCCTGGAAACCTGGGAACCTCTCTAGGGTCAAGTCTCTTGACAACCCTCAGGTAGCTCCTTAAATTAAGATATATGCTTCCCTGCTCCCATATCCACCCTTCCTATATCCCAAGCACCCCATTCCTCCGAGCTCCCCCTGTTCTCCCCTTCACACTTTTCTCTCCCCATCTTCCCTTGGCCCAGTCTCGCCCAACACTCAATTTCCCAATTTTGCCTGGCGATCGTGTCTACTTCCAATATCCAGGAGGATTACTATATCTTTTTTGGGAGTTCACCTTCTTATTATCTTCTCAAGGATCCCAAATTTATAGGCTCGATGTCCTTTAATTATGGCTAGAAACCGAATATGAGTGAGTACATCCCATGTTCATTTTTATGGGTCTGGGTTAACTCACTCAGAATAGTGTTTTCTATTTCCATCCATTTGCCTGCAAAATTCAAGATGTCATTGTTTTTTACTGCTGAGTAGTATTCTAGCATGTATATATTCCACAGTTTCTTCATCCATTCTTCCACTGAAGGGCATCTAGGTTGTTTCCAGGATCTGGCTATTACAAATAATGCTGCTATGAACATAGATGAGCATATGCTTTTGTTGTATGATTGGGCATCTCTTGGGTAGATTCCCAATAGTGGAATTGCCAGGTCCTGGGGTAGGTTGATCCCGAATTTCTTGAGAAACCGCCACACTGCTTTCCAAAGTGGTTGCACAAGTGTGCATTCCCACCAGCAATGGATGAGTGTACCCCTTACCCCACAACCTCTCCAGCAAAGGTTATTATTGGTGTTTTGGATTTTAGCCAATTAGACAGGTGTAAGATGATATCTCAAAGTTGTTTTGATTTGCATTTCCCTGATAGCTAGGGAGGTTGAGCATGACCTTAAGTGTCTTTTGGCCATTCAAACTTCTTCTGTTGAGAATTCTCTGTTCAGTTCAGCGCCCCATTTTTTAATTGGGTTAATTGGCATTTTACCGTCTAGTCTCTTGAGTTCCTTATATATTTTAGAGATCAGACCTTTGTCAGTTGCAGGGTTGGTGAAGATCTTTTCCCAGTCAGTAGGCTGCCTTTATGTCTTAGTGACAATGTCCTTTGCTTTACAGAAGCTGCTCAACTTCAGGAGGTCCCATTTATTCAATGTTGCCCTTAATGTCTGTGCAGCTGGGGTTATGCGCAGGAAACGGTTCCCTGTGCCCATTTGTTGTAGAGTACTTCCCATTTTCTCCTCTATCAAGCTCAATGTGTTCAGATTAATATTGAGGTCTTTAATCCATTTGGACTTGAGTTTTGTGCATGGTGATAGATATGGATCTACTTTCATTCTTCTACAGGTTGACATCCAGTTATGCCAGCACCATTTGTTGAAGATGCCCTCTTTCTTCCATTGTGTGCTTTTGGCTCCTTTATCAAAAATCAGGTGTTCGTAGGTTTGTGGTTTAAGATCCGGGTCTTCTATACGATTCCATTGGTCAACTTCTCTGTTTTTATGCCAATACCAAGCTGTTTTCAATACTGTAGCTTTGTAATAGAGTTTGAAGTCAGGGATGGTAATGCCTCCAGAAGTACCTTTATTGTATAAGATATTTTTGGCTATCCTGGGTTTCTTGTTTTTCCATATAAAGTTGATTATTGTCCTCTCAATCTCTGTGAAGAATTTTAATGGGACCTTGATTGGGATTGCATTGAATCTATAGATTGCTTTTGGTAGAATTGCCATTTTTACTATGTTGATCCTCCCAATCCACGAGCAGGGGAGATCCTTCCATTTTCTGGTATCCTCTTCAATTTCTTTCTTCAAAGACTTAAAGTTCTTGTCAAATAAATCCTTCACTTCCTTGGTTAGAGATACTCCCAGATATCTTATGCTATTTGTGGCTATTGTGAAAGGTGATACTTCTCTGATTTCCCTCTCTGCTTCGTTATCCTTTGTGTATAGGAGGGCGACTGATTTTTTGGAGTTGATCTTGTAACCTGCCACGTTACTGAAGGAGTTTATCAGGTGTAGGAGTTCTTTGGTGGACTTTTTGGGGTCGCTTATGTATACTATCATATCATCTGCAAATAATGAAAGTTTAACTTCTTCCTTTCCAAATTGCATCCCCTTGATTCCCTTATGTTGTCTTATTGCTATTGCTAGAACTTCAAGCACTATATTGAAGAGATAAGGAGAGAGTGGACAGCGTTGTCGTGTTCCTGAATTTAGTGGGATAGCCTTGAGTTTCTCTCCGTTTAATTTGATGTTAGCTGTCGGCTTGCTGTAAATAGCTTTTATTATATTTAGGAATGACCCTTGTATCCCTAATCTCTCCAAAACTTTTATCATAAAAGGGTGCTGAATTTTGTCAAATGCTTTTACAGCATCTAATGAGATGACCATATGGTTTTTTTCCTTCAGTTTATTTATATGATGGATTACATTGATAGATTTTCGTATGTTGAACCAGCCCTGCATCTCTGGGATGAAGCCTACTTGATCGTAGTGGATAATTTTTCTAATGTGTTCTTGGATTCGGTTTGCCAGTATTTTATTGAGTATTTTTGCGTCAATGTTCATGAGTGAGATTGGCCTGTAATTCTCTTTCTTGGTTGAGTCTTTGTGTGGTTTAGGTATCAGGGTAACTGTAGCTTCATAAAAGGAATTTGGCAGTGACTCTTGTGTTTCTATATTATGAAATACCTTAAGGAGTATAGGTATTAGGTCTTCTTGGAAGTTCTGGTAGAATTCCGCATTGAAACTATCTGGTCCTGGGCTCTTTTTGGTAGGGAGGTTTCTGATAACAGTTTCTAATTCTTCGCGACTAACAGGACAATTTAGAGCATCTACCTGGTCCTGGTTTAACTTTGGTGTATGGTATTTATCTAAAAAACTGTCCATTTCTTTTACATTTTCCAATTTTGTGGCATACAGGCTTTTGTAGTAAGATCTAATGATTCTCTGAATTTCCTCTGTGTCTGTGGTTATGTCCCCCTTTTCATTTCTGATCTTATTAATTTGCGTCCTCTCCCTCTGCCGTTTGATTAGTTTGGCTAAGGGTTTTTCAATCTTGTTGATTTTCTCCAAGAACCAGCTTCTTGTTTCATTGATTCTTTGGATTGTTTTCTGTGTTTCTATTTTGTTTATTTCTGCCCTCAGTTTGATTATTTCCAGTCTTCTACTTCTCCTAGGTGAGTCTGCTTCTTTTTTTCCAGAGCTTTCAGGTGTGCTGTTAAGTCACCAATGAGTGCTTTCTCCGTTTTCTTTAAGTGGGCACTTAGTGCTATGAACTTTCCTCTTAGCACTGCTTTCATTGTGTCCCATAGGTTTGAGTATGTTGTGTCTTTGTTTTCATTAAATTCAAGAAAGACTTTAATTTCTTTCTTTATTTCTTCCTTGACCCAGGTGTGGCTCAGTAGTTGACTATTCAGTTTCCATGAGTTTGTGGGCTTTCTGGGGGTAGCATTGTTGTTGAATTATAATTTTAATCCATGGTGATCCGATAAGACACAGGTGGTTACTAATATTTTTTTGTAACTGTGGAAGTTTGCTTTGTTACCAAGTATATGGGCAATTTTCGTAAAGGTTCCATGAGCCGCAGAGAAGAAGGTATATTCTTTCCTATTTGGGTGGAATGTTCTATAGATGTCTGTTAAGTCCATTTGGCCTTTGAGTTGTAATTCTTCTCCTTCTTCTACCCCAATTATTCTTAGGTTTGGTCTTTTCATGGTGTCCCAGATTTCCTGAATGTTTTGTGTTAAGAATTTGTTAGATTTGTTTAGTTCTTTCATCTGTGAGTTTATTTCCTCTATAGTATCTTCAGAGTCCGAGATTCTTTCTTCCATCTCTTGTATTCGGTTGGAAATACTTGTCTCTGAAGTTTCTGTTCGTTTACTCAGAGTTTCCATTTCCAGTCGTCCCTCAGATTGTGTTTTCTTTAATACCTCCATTTCATTTATCAGGTCTTGTACTGTTTCCCTTACCTGTTTGATTGCTTTTTCTTGTTTTTCTTGTTTTTCTTGGGTATCTTTGAGAGATTTATTTATTTCGTCTATCTTTTTGTTTGTCATCTCCATTTCTTTATGGCAGTTTTTTACCTCCTGTTTAAGGTCCTCTATTATTTTCATAAAGTACTGTTTAATGTCGGTTTCTTCTATATCTTCTGGGGTAGGGTGTTCAATTCCTGTTGTTTCGGGATGTCTGGCTTGTGGTGATGTCATGTTGCCTTTCATGTTGTTGGAGGAGCTCCTGCATTGGCGCCTGCCCATCTCTTCCTTCAAAAGGAGCCCGGAGGTGTTTGGTGTCCTAGACCAATCTTTGCTGTGACTGAAACTGGTTAGATCTCCCCAGTGCCAGAGGAGGACCTATTCTTTGTGTCACAATCTGAAGAAGCCCACACTCCCTTGCAGGAATCCTCAGACCTGCCTGGAGGCCAGGGTCTGACTCCTCTGGGTGGATGGCCTTAGAACAGGAGCAGGACACCTGAGAACACTAGGGAAAGCTTGGGAGACACACAGGGAAGGGAGAACCCGACACAAGCCTGCAGAGGGAAGTGGGGGTAGGGGGTCTGTGCTCTCTTCCAGGGCAGGTTGCCCCAGGGTCCGCATTCACTCACTAGTTCAGATGGAATGTCAGGGCACAGGATCAGGGATTCCAGGCAGCCCAGGGTCGCAGCCCAGACAAAAGGGCCAAGGTGGGGGCAGGGCGGGATGGAATACCACACAGCGAACCTGGTAGCACAATCTGAAGGAGCCCGCACCCCTCCACAGGAATCCTCAGACCTGCCTGGAGGCCAGAGTCTGACCCCTTTGGGTGGATGGCCTTAGAACTGGAGCAGGACACCCCAAAGAATGATGGATCCTCTGGCAGACTGTCAGGTCCCCTTGCAGGCCAGGCAGCTCTCAGACAAAGGCCTACCTTGCCCCGGGCAGTCAAATGAAGGAGGGGACCTCCCACCGGCCTGGGTGCACTCAATTCCAGGTCCCCAGAGCCCAAACAGGCTGAGCTGTGGGATTTTGTGGCCCCAAAGACGGGAGGATGAGGCAGGGGGAGGGGGGGAGGATTCTGGGTGCAAGCTGGGAAGGGACAGGGAGAGAGAGGCGGTATCCGGGGAGAATAACCCCTGCAGGAAGAGCAGGAAGTGTGCTGGTGGCAGGGGGAGTTGTGGGGAGTCGGTGGTCCCTCTCCGGGCAGCTGCCTCGGTTCGGGCACTCACTCCTCACTCACCCCAAGGAATGATGGATCCTCCGGCAGACTGTCAGGTCCCCTTGCAGGCCAAGCAATTCTCAGACAAAGGCCTACCTTGCTCGGAGCAGTCAAATGAAGGAGGGGACCTCCCACCGGCCTGGGTGCACTCAATTCCAGGTCCCCAGAGCCCAAACAGGCTGAGCTGTGGGATTTTGTGGCTCCAAAGACGGGAGGATGAGGCAGGGGGAGGGGGGGAGGATTCTGGGTGCAAGCTGGGAAGGGACAGGGCCAGATTATTTTTTATGAGATGAGGTTTCATTATGTATCACAAGCTGGCCTAGAAGTATCTACTGTCCCCAGAAATGGCCTCAAAATTTAGAAGTCTATGCATTAATCTGGGTTTGTCTTTGTTGAATAGATATTTTGTTCTCTGGTTTCTCGTCCAACTCTGTATTTTCTAAGAATATAATATCGGTGTGTTGCCTGCTTTCCTAGCCTGTTCAGTTGGTGTGTTAACAGGAAACACCTGCTGTTCTTGGAGACTGTGATGCAGAGATGAATGACAAACTATATGTAGAAGGTGACAATCTATGAGATGCACAGGAGATGTGCGAAGAGGTGAAGGGAGAGTGCATATAGAGTTCTGTTACAGTGTGACTGAGGAAACTGAGGGATAGTTGAGAAGGTTGGCAGAAAGCATATGTTTTTTGTTTTTTTTTTGTTTTTTTTTTCTCATGGTTTATTTTTTTTGTATTTAAAAATTTCCATCTCCTTCCCTCCTCCTACCCCCTCCCTCCCCTCCTCCTCCCCCTTCCCTCCCCTCCTTCTCCCCCTTCCCTCCCCTCCCCTCTACCCATACCTCCCCTCCCTCCCTCTCAAGGCCAAGGAGCCATCAGGGTTCCCCACTCTATGCTAAGACCAATGTCCTCCCAACTCCCCCCAGGTCCAGGAAGGTGATCGACCAAGCTGAGAAGGCTCCCACAGAGCCCGTCCATGCAGAAGAATCAGAGCCCAGCGCCATTGTCCTTTGCTTCTCAATCAGCCCCCGCTGTTGGCCACATTCAGAGAGACGGGTTTGGTCGCATGATTCCAATTTGGTGGCATACAGGCTTTTGTAGTAAGATCTAATGATTCTCTGAATTTCCTCTGTGTCTGTGGTTATGTCCCCCTTTTCATTTCTGATCTTATTAATTTGCTGGTTCTCTCTCTGCCATTTGATTAGTTTGGCTAGGGGTTTGTCAATCTTTTTGATTTTCTCCAAGAACCAGCTTTTTGTTTCATTGATTCTTTGGGTTATGTTCTGTGTTTCTATTTTGTTGATTTCTGCCCTCAGTTTATTTCCAGACTTCTCTTCCTCCTGGGTGAGTCTGCTTCTTTTTTTCTAGAACTTTCAGGTGTGCTATTAAGTCTCCAATGAGTGCTTTCTCTGTTTTCTTTAAGTGGACATTTAGTGCTATGAACATCCTCTTAGCACTACTTTCATACTGTCCCAAAGGTTTGAGTATGTTGTGCCTTTATTTTCATTAAATTCAAGGAAGACGTTAATTTCTTTCTTTATTTCTTCCTTGACCCAGTGGTGGTTCAGTAGTTGACGGTTCAGTTTCCATGAGTTTGTAGGCTTTCTAGGGGTAGCATTGTTGTTGAATTCTAACTTTAATCCATGGTGATCCAATAAGACACAGGAGGTTGCTAATATTTTTTGTATCTGTGGAAGTTTGCTTTGTTAATGAGTATGTGGTCAATTTTTGAGAAGGTTCCATGAGCTCCAGTGAAGAAGGTATATTCTTTCCTATTTGGGTGGAATGTTTTATAGATGTCTGTTAAGTCCATTTGTTTCATTACCTCCATTACGTCTCTTATTTCTCTGTTAGGTTTCTATCTGATTGACCTGTCCATTGGTGAGAGAGGAGTTTTGAAGTCTCCTCCTATTGGTGTGTGTAGTTTGATGTTGGTCTTGAGTTCTAGTAATGTTTCTTTTACATAAGTGGGTGCTTTTATATTAGGGTCATAGATATTTGGGACTGAGACTTCATTCTGATGAATTTTTCCTGTTATGAGTTTAAAATGTCCCTTTCCATCACTTCTGATTGATTTTAGCTTGAAGTCAACTCTGTTAGAAATTAATATGACAACACCTGCTTGTTTCTTAGGTCCATTTGCTTGATAAACCTTTACTATGAGTAGATGTCTGTCTTTCTCGTTGAGGTGTGTTTCTTGTAAACAGCAGAATGTTGGATCCTGTTTTCATATCCAATCTCTTAGCCTATGCCTTCTTATAGGTGAGTTGAATCTATTGATATTCAGTGATATTAATGACCAGTGGTTATTAACTCAGTGTGTTTCCCTTCTTCTAGTTGTGCTACTGAAGGCTCGCTAGATGTCTGAGTTATTGTGCGCATTGTTGGACTTCTTGTTTTGTGATTTTCCTTCTATTACTTTCTGTAAGGCTGGATTTGTGGCTACGTATTGTTTAAATCTGTTTTTGTCCTGGAATATCATGTTTTCTCTATCGATGGTGAATGCAAGCTTTGCTGGGTATAGTAGTCTGGGCTTGCATACATGTTCCCTTAGTGTCTGTAGCACCTCTATCCAAGACCTTCTGGCTTTCATGGTCTCCATTGAGAAGTCAGGTGTAATTCTCATAGGTTTCCCTTTATATGTTACTTGACCTTTTTCCTTTGCAGCTCTTAATATCTGTTCTTTATTCTGTATGTTTTGTGTTTTGATTATTACATGGTGTGGGTTTGTTTTATTTTGATCTAGTCTATTTGGTATTCTGTAGGCTTCTTGTACCTTCAAAGCAATATCTTTCTTTAGGTTGGAGAAATTTTCTTCTATAATTTTGTTGAATATATTTTCAGGGCCTTTGAGTTGTAATTCTTCTCCTTCTTCTACCCCAATTATTATTAGGTTTGGTCTTTTCATGGTGTCCCAGGCTTCCTGGATGTTTTGTGTTAAGAATTTGTTGGATTTGTTTTGTTCTTTAATCGGTGAGTTTATTTCCTCTATAGTATCTTCAGAGTCTGAGATTCTTTCTTCCATTTCTTGTATTCTGTTGGTAATACTTGTTTCTGTAGTTTCTGTTTGTTTACTCAGAATTTCCATTTTCTGTCTTCCCTCGGATTATGTTTTCTTCATTACCTCCATTTCACTTTTCAAGTCTTGAACTGTTTCCCTTACCTGTTTGAATGCTTTTTCTTGTTTTTCTTGGGTATCTTTGAGAGATTTATTCATTTCATCTACCTTTTTGTCTGTCATCTCCATTTCTTTATGTCAGTTTTTTACGTCCTGTTTAAGGTCCTCTATTATTTTCATAAAGTACTGTTTAAGGTTGATTTCTTCTATTTCTTCTGGAGTAGGGTGTTCAATTCTTGTTTAGTGATGGCTGGATTCTGGTGATGTCATGTTGCCTTTCAGGTTGTTGGAGGAGTTCTTGCATTGGTGCCTGCCCATCTCTTTTTTCAAATGTAGCCAGGAAAGACTTGGTGTCTTGGTCCAATCTTTGCTGTGACTGACTCTGTGTGGATCTCCTCAGTGCAGGGGCAGGAACTATTCCTGACTGGATGGAACTCCTCAGCACTGAATCAGGGATGCTAGTAGCCCCAGGACACTGTCCAGATGGAACTCTATAGCACTGAATCAGGGATTCCTGGTAGCCCAAATACGCCGCAGGGACAAACGAGCAAAGGTGGGGAAGGGTGTGGTCGAGTATCACACAGCGACCCTTGCAGCAGAAGGTGAAGTTGCCCACACTCCCTTGTGGGAATCTTCAGACCTGGTGGAAGGCATCCTTTCACCCCTCTGGGTGGATGGCCTTGGTGCAGGAGCAGGACACTGGCCCTTTGCCAAGGACCTTGAATACACTATTGAAGGCTTGGGAGAGGCAGGGACCAGTTTTACCCTTAATATAGACTTCTGTGTATTTTCTTTGGGATTTACCAACTGTGGCATCTGAGCAGGACAGAAACCTCAACAAGCAGGCCCTCATGTTACAGAATGGTGCTTAAGAAAAGAGGGGGAAATGATGCAGCACAATTCTGTATTCCATCAATTATGTTTTAAATAAATGCTTATTGGCCAGTAGCCAGGCAGGAAGTATAGGCAGGACAACCAGATAGGAAGTAGAGGTGGGGAAATGATAACATCAGTATTCTGGGAAAAAGGAAGCTCATTCCTTTCCAGTCCTATACAGACACTGCAGAAGTGAGATGTGACATGCCCCACTGAAAAAGTTACTGAGCTATGTGGCTAACATAGATAAGAACAAAGGGTTAATATAAGTTCCAAGAGTTAATAAGAAGCCTGAGCTAATGGGCCAATCAGTTCATAACTTATAGAGAACTCTGTGTAATTTTCTTTGGGGTTTACCAGCTGTGGGAACTGGGCAGGACAGAAATCCCAACAAGCAGGCCTTCATGTTACACCCACTTTAGAATTAACTCATCACCATTATTTTAATTTAATTTAATTAATTTATTTATTTATTAAAAATTTCCACCTCTTCCCATCCTCCCATTTCCCTCCCACTCTCTCCCCTCCCTCCAGTCCTAAGAGAAGACAGGATGCCCTGCCCTATGGGAAGTCCAAGGCCCCCCTTCCATCCAGGTCTAAGAAGGTGTGCATCCAAACAGATTAGGCTCCCAAAAAGCCAATACATGCAGTAGAATCAAAACCTAGTGTCATTATCATTGGCTTCTCAGACAGCCCTTATTGTCAGCCAGAGAGTCCAGTTTGATCACATGCTTTTCAGTACCAGTCCAGCTGGCCTTGGTGAGCTCCCATTAGTTCAGTCTCACCATCTCTGTGAGTGGACACAGCCCTTGTGGTCCTGATTTCCTTGCTCATGTTCTCCCTCCTTCTGCTCTTCATCTGGGCTTTGAGAGCTCAGTCTAGTGCTCCAATCTGAGTCTATGTCTCTATCTCCATCCATTGCCACATGAAGGTTCTATGGTGATATGCAAGATATTCATCAGTGTGTCTATGGGAGAAAGCCAGTTCAGGCACCCTCTCCTCTGCTGCCCAAGGACCTAGCTGGGGAAATCTGCTTGGACACCTGGGAACCCCTTTAGAACCAAGTCTCTTGCCAACCCTAAAATAGCTCCCTTAGTTAAGGTATCTTCTTCCCTGCTCCCATATCCACTCTTCCTTCATCTCAACCATCCCATTCCCCCAAGGTGCTGAGAAGAAGGTATATTCTTTTCTGTTTCAATTGAATATTCTATAGATGTCTGTTGAGTCCATTTGAGCCATAACATCTGTTAGTTCTCTTATTTCTCTGTTCATTTTTTTCAGACTGACCTTTCCAGAGGGGATATGGGAGTGTTGAAGTTCCCCACTATTAGTGTGTGAGGTTAAATGTATGATTTAAGTTTTAGAAGTTTTTCTTTTACATATGAGGGTGCCCTTGTATTTGGGGCATAAATGTTCAATATTGAAATTTTCTCTTGATAGATTTTTTTCTGTGACTAATATGAAATGACCTTCTTTGTCACTTTTGGCTGATTTTAGCTTGAAGTTTATTTTGTTAGAAATTAGGATATCTACACTTGCTTGTTTCTTAGTTTCACTGGGTAGAGTAGTCTGGGCTAGCATCTGTGATCTCTTAATGTCTGTATAATGCTTGTCCATGATATTCTGGCTTTCAGTGTTTCCAATGAGAAGTCGGTTGTAATTCTCATAAGTCCACCTTTATATGTTACTTGACATCTTTCCTTTGCAGCTCTTAATATTCTTTCTTTATTCTGTATGTTTTGTGTTTTGATTATTATGTGGTGAGAGGACTTTTTATTGGGATAGTCTATTTGGTGTTCTGTAAGTTTGGATCTTCATAGGCATACATTTATTTAGGTTGGGAAAGGTTTTTTTTTGCTATGATTTTGTTAAATATATTTTCTGTGATTTTCAGTTGAACGTTTTCTCCTTCTTCTATACCTATTATTCTTAGATTTGGCCTTTTCATGGTGTTCCATATTCCCTGGATATTTTGGGTTAACCTTTTGTTACATTTAATGTTTTTTTTTTAACTGATGCATCTATTTCCTCTATTGTATCTTCAACCCTTGAGATTCTCTCTTCCATCTCTTGTATTCTGCTGTTCATGCTTTCATTTGTGGTTCCTGATCATTTTCTCATGATTTTTGTTTCTATAATTTCATCAGCTTCTGTTTTCTTTATTGTCTCTATTTCAGTTTTCAAATCCTGAATAGTTCCTTTTATATGTTTGATTTTTTTCCTTGGTTTTCTTTAAGTGACTTGTGATAGAGGAGGGTCATTTGTCTATGTGTTACTTTCATTGGTTAATAAAGAAACTGCCTTGGCCCTTTCATAGGACAGAAAATTAAGTAGGTGGAGTAGACAGAACAGAATGCTGTGAAGAAGGCAATGAGTCAGTCGCCATGATTCTTCTACCTGAGACAGATGCAGGCTAGAATCTTTCTGGGTAAGCCACCACCTCATGGTGCTACACAGATTATTAGAAATAGGTTAACCAAGATGTGAGAATTAGCCAGTAAGAGGCTGAAACTAATGGGTCAGGCAGTATTTAAAAGAATGCAGTTTCCGTGTAATTATTTTGAGTAAAGCTAGCCGATGGCCGGGAACCGGGCAGCAGGAATCGGGCCACAGCTCCTTCTACAGACTTGCTGATGTCTTCCAATTTTTGGCTTGTCTTCTTTCATTCCTTTAAGGGAATTTCTTAATTCATCTTTAAGAGTTTCAAACATTCTCTTGAAGTTATTTTTAGGTCATTTTCTTCTGCTTCATCCATATTTGGTTGTTTAGGTCTTGCTGTTTAGGGCCTTTAGGTTTTACTGGTGTTGTGTTGCTCTTTGTAGTGTTGTGTGTGTTACCTTTTCTACTCATTGTTTTCTCTAATAGGTGTTGTTGGAGCTGTCTGAGATTCTGTTGAATATTCTTCTAAGAACCAGTGAATCCAAAGCTCAGATGGTTGTTCCTTGTGGTACAGTCAGTGTCACAGTTCTAGTTACCCTGTTGGTTACTCCATGTTCCTGGAGATAGTTCAGCACTTGATGGAGGAGAGTTATCTGTCTATGTTTCTTTCATTGGTTAATTAATAAAGAAAACTTCCTTGGCCCTTTAAGAGACAGAAAATTAGGTAGGTGGAGTAGACAGAACAAAATTGTGGGAACAAGAAAGTAGAGTGGGGGAGACGCTTCAGGCAGTCGCCATAGGAGTCTCCATGCTGCTCCTCTCCAAGATGGACGCAGGTTAAGATCTCTCCTGGTAAGCCACACCTCGTGGTGCTACCCAGATTACTAAATATGGGTTAAAGAAAGATGTGAGAATTAGCCAATAAGAGGCTGAAACTATGGGCCAGACAGTGTTTTAAAAAAATACAGTTTCCGTGTAATTATTTTGGGTAAAGCTAGCCGGGTGGCGGGACGCAGCCCCGCCGCTTCACACTACAAGCACTCCTGTGCTTTGCTCTGCTCCCTTGGAGTTTCCTTTCTCAGGCCTACTTTGGCCTAGGTTGCTAGTTTTGCCCTGTTTATGTAAATCCTGGTCTGGATCCCATCCTGCAGAAGTCCCTGGCTTGGAGTTGGACCTTGAAAGGATTCTGGTCTGTTCTACTGCCTTGGAGGTCCCAGGCTCAGGTGCACCCATTACTGCAGAGGACCTTCTTAATCCCTCAGAGGTCCCAGACTCATGCTCAGACCAGCAGAGGTTCCAGATTCCTGCCTAGTCCCTTTGGTGTCCTAGTCCTATGCCCAAACCCACAGAGGTCCTGGCTCAGGCCTACTCCCTCTGAGGTCACAGACTCATGCCTGGCCCTGCTGAGATTTCTAGTTAATGCCTATTCCCTTGAAGATCCCGGGTTTACTCTCACCCAGCCCCACTGATGTCCAGGCTCAGGCCTAGTTCTTGGGAAGTTCTAGACTCATGCCCAGACCCACCAGGGTCCTGGCTTAGATCTACTCTCTTGAAGGTTCCAGATTTATTCCTGAACCCTCATCAGTCTCTGGCTCTGGCTCACTCACTCTGCAGTTACTCTCCTGTACCTGTTCAGATGGATATTGCTGACTCTAGATCTGGTTTCTGGTTCAATCTTGATCTGCCTGTGTCCTGGGACTGGGTTGGATCCCAGGATTAGATTTGTTCCTGGCTTCTGCTCCCAGTGGAGCTTGTTTCCTCAGGCCCTATTTGTCCTAGGTAGCTCATTCAGCCCCATTCCTGTGGAATTTGTTGCCCAATGTGGAGTGGCTTGCCTCAGGACAACTTTACTAAATATTTTTAAAGATGAATACTTTCATTATGAAGGTTAACCTAAAAGTCCTTTTCTTTTCGTGCATCCATTCTAAAGAATTTCTAGTATGAACTATATTCAATTACTAAAAGTAATCTGCCTCAGCAAGAGTCATGTTAACATTAACACACTCAGGTAATATACCACTTATATGTATCATGCGCCAACTTTCCTAGTTTTCACCACATTATGATTTTGTTAAGTTCCCTTGTAAGATAGTAAGCCTAGTTAATTTTGCTTTGCTTGAAATTTTAACTGTGAAACTTTGGATTTGACTCTGACAATTTCATTTTCAAGTATTATTATTCTAATCTAGTGCCTTAGTCAACATTTTAAGTGTGACAGAGTTGGTAAATATTATCTGCGTTAAGTTTTATTCTGAATATACAGAATTGGGAATTTTAAATTTCATTATAAACATACCCACCACTTTGCCCAATGTTTACCTTTGGAGCTTTTCCATAAGAACTAGGCTAATTGATGTTCATAAATAAACACTATACTGAAAGGGTAAGATGACAAATGAAAAAAAATGAGTTTTTCTTCACAAACTTTTTAAAAGGGCTTGGGAGATGGCTCATCAGTTAAGAATACTTGTTTTTATAGTACAAGATCTGAGTTTGATTCTCAGCACCCACATGTTAGGTACAACCATCCATAATTCCAGTTCCAGGGAATCCAACTGATGCCTTTCCAGGACACTTACACACATGGCACATGTACACATACAAAGGCAAATGCTTGTACATGTAGTATAAATAAATCTTAAACAACATTTTATATAGCAGAACTTGCATGCCTCTTTGGAAAAGAGTGTGAATCTTACCTCAATAATTCATTAATATATAAACAAAATATTCCCAGGATTTAGACAGTTCCATGTGATCCAGATTAGGACCTAGAGATAACATCAAGTTCTCATTGTTCCTGGAAATACCAAAATCTAAAAAGGTCGCTGCTATAGTGTCTTTTAAGGACATAAAAAAATCATCATATGTGCAAATAACCATATAGTAAACATGAAAAATTTACCTTTTAAGATTAAATCAATTAACAATGTAAATGACAACCATTCCAATTATCATTGAACATAAAGAATTTTTTGTGACAGAAATAAAATAGAATATTCCCAATATCTAATATATATGACTTTGGAAGTTAGCACTTTTTTGCAGTGGATTTATTAAACACAAGAAAGGTTTGTTTCACTACTGAGAAAATCTGCCACACTCATATTTTTGGCACATGTATCTAATATTTTTGTTACTGAAAAGTAAGTATTATTAAAATAATTTTATAGACCAATGATTTATCCCAAAGTGTCTGATGTTTAGTGTACTAATAGAACATCTTGGGAATCTTATTAAAATTTATACAATCAGAATCTAATTCAGAAAGTTTGGAGTCGTAGATTCTACATTTCTAACAAGTTCCAAGGAGATACCAATGTGGGCAATACTCACGCAACACATTCTTGACATAAAAAGAACACCACCAGCCTCTTTGACTCTCAGGAGTCAGATCAAATTGTGAATTCTCTGAACTGGAAAATTGAAAACTAATCAGCAAGCAGAATGCAATCATCCATAGCAGTTTAACATGGCAAAATTGAGGAGCTGATATCAGATCAGTGTTGGACAAAACTAAAGTACTGGTTAAAACTGAAATGGGGCACAGGAGAAAGGAGAGAATGCATACAAATAAGCCTGTTTAAAGTCTTGAGATACAGTAAGTACCAATGTATAATTTGTTTTGTGCCCAAGCAATATGTACTTAATAATTCTTTTGATAGAGAGTGGAAAACTTAAAATAAGAGAAGGTTGGATTTTTAAAAAAAATATGCAACTAGGGCCTATAACCCCAGAAGCTTTACAAGAGACCAGAGTGGTTCTATGGCCCCTAGTGAATACACCACCCCTGCCCAGTAAAACCCTCTAAAAGTGTCAGTACATTAACCTCAGATTGCACCCCCAACCACTGGTTTCCATATCCCAGTCTACTACCTTGGAAGAAGTCTTCAGCTTTACCAGAGCCCAAGCAGGATCTAGGAGTCCCAGGTTAGATATCACCCACTGCTAGCCAACACTACTTAAATCCCTTCCAATAACCTTAGATTGAACCCTCTGCCCTGGGATCCATTTTAGAGACCATAGCCCTAGTGCCCTTACAGGAGGCCAGATTGGTTTTAGGAAATCCATGTATGACATCATATACTACCCACAAAACACCTTTAAGCCTGCCCAACAATCCCTGACTACACAGATACATCTGTTCCCATATCCTGGTCTAAAACTTCAGAAGAAAACTTGTGCTTTATTGTAGGCCAACTTGGTTCTAGGGACCCAAGCTTCAGCAGCTGTTCTGGAGGCCAGGCTGCTTCTGGGCATCCCAGACTGCAACCCTTCTTATGGGCTCCATATCTTGCTATACAACTTCAAAAGAAGACTTTGTTTTTATCAGAAGACAGGAAATATCTAGAGACCCCAGCCTCCCAAATCACAGAGGGAACATTCTACTGGATCTGAAGACATGCTTATCACCAGAACCCTTGGACATGTATGCCAGAAGAACAGAGAAAAAAGAGAAACCAATAAATAACACACTCATGCAAAAAAAGACAAATGGAGTAATCAACACCTATCTAATTATATACAACAATATCTAATCATATACAGCAATATCTAATTATAAGTCCAATCATATAGACACTACTATAAGGAAAACTCCAACCTCAGGTGTTTGAAATAAAATCTGTTGAGAGAGGTCACTTTTTCATTCCTGGCTGCCCAGACCACAAAATAATCACTCAAAAACTGTATTAATAAATCACTGGTTGGCCTATTAGCTTGTGCATATTTCTAGCTAACTCTTACATCTGAAATTAAACTACTTTGATTAATCTATATATCACCACATGGCTGTGGCTTACCATCAAGTTTGCAGTACTTCTGTCTCTTGTGGGCAGCTCCATGGCATCTCACAACTCTGCCTCCTTTCTCCCATTTTATTCAGTTTAGTTTTCCCTGCCTATCTCTATTCTGCCCTATCACAGGCCAAATCAGCTTCTTTATTCATTAACCAATAAAAGCAACATATAAACAGAAAGACTTCCTGCACCACCCAGGTTCAAGACTTGAAGACTGCAATAGAGGCAATAAATAAAATACAAACTGAGGGAATTCTGGATATGGAAAATCTGGGTAAATGAAGAGGAACTGCAGAGGTGAGTATAACCAACAAATTCTCAACACCAAACATCCAGGTAATCTGGGGCACCATGAAAAGACTAGTTCAAAGAATAATAAGGATAGAAGAATCAGAAAAACTCCAGATCAAAAGCACAGAAAATATATTCAAGAAAATCACAGAAGAAAACTTTTGCCACTTAAGAAGGATATCCCTATGAAGGAAGCTTACAGATCACCATACAGATTGCATCAAAAATATACTGCTGCCATATAATAATCAAAACACAAAATATACAGAATAAAGAAAGAATATTAAGAGCTGCAAAGGAAAGATGTCAAGTAACATATAAAGGTAGACCTATCAAAATTACACCTGAGTTCTCAATGGAAACAATGAAAGCCAGAGCTTCTGTCCAGATGTGCTGCAGACACTAAGAGACCATGGATGCAAACCAAGACTACTATACCCAACAAAGCTTTAAATCACCATCAATGGAGAAAACAAGATATTCTGTGACAAAACAAAATTTAAATAATATGTATCCACAAAGCCAGTCCTACAAAAGGAACTAGAAGGAAAACTCCAACTTAAGGATTCTAATTGTACATAAAAAACCACAGCCAACAGATAACCTCCCACTAGCAAAACTCAAAGAAGGAAAATATACAATTGCTAGTAGCAAAAAATAACTGGAATTAGCAACCACTGGCCAGTAATATCTCTTTATATCAATAGACTTAATTCACCTATAAAAAGACACAGACTAAGAGAATGGATATGAAAACTGGATCCAGCCTTCTGCTGTATAGAAAAAAAACTCAACCTCAAAGACAGACATTATCTCAAAGTAAAGGGCTGGAAAAATGTTTTCTAATCAAGTGGACCTAAGAAACAGTAGCTATCCTAATATCTAAAAAAATAGATTTAAAAATAAAATCAATCAGAAGTGATGGAGGATACTTTATAATCATAACACAAACAATTCATCAAGATGAAGTCTCAATCCTGAACATCTATTCCTCTAATAGAAGAGCACCCACATATACAAAAGAAACATGACTAAAACTTAAATCGCACATCAAAACCCCCACACTAATAGTATCAACACTCCACTCTCACCAAAATGGGTCAACCAGACAGAAAGTTAACAGAGAAATGAGAGTACTTGGTGCCCAACGTTTGGTTTTACATTGATATGGATTTTGCTTTAGTGATTTAAATTTAAGGTCAATTTTGTTATATGTATATGTATTTCTAGTAATGATTAAGGTATTATGAATGTGTAGTTCATTTAAAAATGTAATGTATAATTAGGAAATATAGGTTGTTAATCGATAATCATTGATAATAGTCAAGCTTGTAGTCATGTTAGTTAGATTTTCTAGATATATAGAGATATATTTCATTTAGATAGACATTTCTAATATCTTTCAAAGACTAAAAAATGTGGCATTTAATGTTTTAATAACTTAGGACTGTTCATGACACATGAGACGTGTCTGCTCCTGGCAGCACCAATCTACTTCAAGAAGAAGATGGGCATCGAAGAGGCTCCTATGGAGTTTGATAGCCATTTGGGCAAGAAACTGCTCTTGCCTGGACTATTGCATAAACTGGACATAGAGAACCCTCAGAGAGAGGACTGCTAAACTTGCCTAAAAGTGAGATGATCTTTCTGGGTTCCTGATTCATAAAAGAGTCTGTGAGACATTCTACAGGACACAGCAGATAGTGACTAAACTGCCTTTGAAATTTCCTGCTTCATGAAAAAGTCTGCTGGATACTATGGGTGTGTAGGCCAAAGATGGATGCCCCAACAGTACAAAAGAACTTTGGGTGACTGTCCAGGTGGCAAGATGTCTCTGTCATTTCTAGAGTTTTGAAAATAGCTTACTTCTTGTTCACCTAGGTAATATTGTGTTTTCTGGAGTCTTTGATGGAGTTAAAGAATAGATAGTTATAGTTTTCCTTTGTTATGATAAAAGATAAAATGGATATAAATATTGTAACTGTAATTCTTACTTGATAACTGTTTTGTTATATGTAATTTTACTATGTTAAAGCCTTTCTTTTTTGTTTAAACAGAAAAAAGGGGAAATGATGGAGGATTCTCATTGGCTAATAAACAAACTGCCTTGGCCAACCCTTAGGTGGGTGAAGTAGACAGAACAGGAAGAAGGAAGTAAGGTAGATGGTTCAGTCAGATGCCACGCCTCTCCTAAGTGAGATAGACTGCCGTGCCTCTCCTCAGGGAGACAGATGCGATGAAGCCAACCTCCATGTCAGACATGCTGTATCTTTCCAGGTAAGACACCATCGTGGTGTTACACAGATTATTAGATATGGGTTAGTCAATTTGTGAGTAAGAGGCTAAAAATAATGGGCCAGACAGTATTTAAATAAATACAAATTGTGTGTTGTTATTTCGGGTGTAAAGCTAACCATGCGGGAGCCGGGTGGGATGAAAAGCAGGCCTGCCACAGCTCCTCACTACAAGTACTAACAGATGTCATGGCTCAAATCGACTTAACAGACATATATAGAACATTCCACCCAAACACCAAAGAATATACCTTCTTCTCAGCACCTCATGGAATCTTCACTAAAATTGACCACATACTTGGTAACAAAGCAAACATACACAGATACAAAATTTGGAGTAATCCCTGTGTTTTATTGGATAACCATGGTTTAAAATTAGATTTCAGCAGCAACACTAATTTCAAAAAGCCCCCGAAATAAGGATTAAACAGTCCTCTATTGAACCACTTCTGGGTCATGACAGAAATAAAGAAATAAAAGACAGCTTACAATTCAATGAAAATGAAGGCACAACTTACCCATACCTATGGGACAGTATTTATACAGTGCTCAGAAGAAAGTTCATAGCAGTACGTTCCTGCATAAAGAAAGTAGGAAAAGCTGACACTAGTGACTTCACAGCTCACATAAAAGCTCTAGAACAAAAGAAAAAAAGTGAGACTCATCCAGGAGTAGAAGAAAGGAAATAAAGTGATGGTTGAAATCAATAAAGTAGAAACAAAGAAAACAATTCAAAAAATCATTGAGACAAATATTTGGATCTTTGAGAAAATCAACAAGGTAGACAAACTGTTATCCAAACTAATCAAAAGGCAGAGAGAGAACATTTAAATTAACAAAATCAGAAATGAAAAGGGGAACATAACAGCAGACAGTGAAGAAATTCAGAGAAGCATTAGGTCATACTACAAAAACCTGTACTCCACAAAATTGGAAAGTGTAAAAGACATGGAGAATTTTCTAGATAGATACCATATACAAAATTAAATCAAGAACATGTTAAATAAGTCTATTTAAACTGTTCTATTTACATGCAGTCTATTATAGGTGCATGGAAATAGAGGCTGTCATCAAAAGCTTACCAACCAAAATAAATAAATAAATAAATCCCATGGCTGGATTGTTTTAGTGAAGAATTTTATCAGAACTTCCAGGGAAAGCTAATACCTATACTCTTCAAAGTGTTCCACATAATTGAAACAGAAGGAACATTGCCAAACATTATTTGCATGAGGCTGCAGTTACCCTGATTCTGAATCCACACAAAATCTCAACCAAGAAAGAGAATTCAGACCAATCTCACTCATGAACATGGATGAAAAAATGCTCAATAAAATTCTGGCAAACTAAATCCAAGAACACATCAAAACAATTATTATCATGATCAAGTTGGTTTTATCCCTGAGATAGAGAGATGGTTAAACATATGAACATCTATCGCTATTGACTGAGTTTTCTGTCCTGCCTGGTTCCCACAGTTGTTAACTCCCAAAGAAATTACACAGAGGTCTACATTAATTATAAACTGATTGCCCTAGTATCTCAGGCTTCCTATTAACTCATAACTTATATTAGTCCACAATTCTTGTCTGTGTTAGCCATGTGGCTTGGTACCTTTTTTTGTGAGGCAATCACATCTTGCATTCTCTATTCTGGGTCTTGATTGTAGACTGAAACTTCCCTCTACCCAGAATTCTTATTGTCCTTCCTCTACTTTCGGCCTGGTCACCTGACCTATACTTCCTGACTGGCTATTGGCCAATCAGTGCTTTATTAAAATAATACAAGTGACATGATAAATGACCATTGTCCCACAGCACTTTCCCTCTTTTTTTATAAAAAAGAAGTCTGAATCTAATATCCTTTGTTTATCTTTTCTCCTGACCATTATCCATAACAACTTGTAAGCAACATTCTAAACAAAGGTAAATATACATAGTCCATTTTTGGGGAATGTGGGCATAGTTTTCCAAGCTATATCCTGATGACTGGGGTCACCAATAATCTTACAAGGACCTAAAGAAAATTTATAATTCTGGTCAAGTCCTAACTAAAAAATTCTGTGAGGCTTGATCATTTCAGGCAATAGTCTTCAATCTGTTCTGGATGTAGAACTAAGACATCTGGCCCATCCACTCCTATCAGAGATTTCTCAGGGTTTATTTTGATCAAACCTGATTTTTCTCAAAGTGAAAGGAATCCACAGCCTCTCATTCCCTGTGGAAACAAAAGCAAAACCTCTTCTCCAAAGTAGCATACCTTTTGACATCAATTTTGAAATCAAGGTATTTTCAAATATCTATCTTGGTTTAATTCAGCAGTATTTATAAACATATATCATTTAGCAGCTGGTGCTATATTTACTGTCTGGCTACTGACTAATCATCATTTTATTAAAAATAATAAAAGTGACAGGATAAAAGACCATTGTCCCACAGCATATCAATGTAATCTAAAATATAAATAAACTGAAAAATATAATATATAAATAAATAAATATTAAAAATCCAGCATATAAAATCTGAAAAAAACATTCAACAAAATCCAACACCCCTTCATGATAAAGGCCTTGGAGAGATCAGGAATACAAGGAACATATATAAACATAATAAAAGCAATATATAGCAAGCCAACAGCCAACATCAAATTAAATAGAGAGAACTCAAAGCGATTCCACTAAAATCAGGAACTAGACAAAGCTGTCCACTCTCTCCATATCTTTTTAACATAGGTCTTGAAGTTCTGGCTATAGAAATAAGACAACAAAAGAAGATCAAGGGCATTCAAATTGGAAAGGAAGAAGTCAAACTTTTGTTATTTGCAGATGATATGATAGTGTACATAAGTGACCCCCAAAAACCAGGGAACCCCTATAGTTAATAAATAACTTCAGTAATGTAGCAGGATACAAGATCAACTCAAAAAGTCAGTAGCCATCCTATATACAAATGATAAAGAAGCTGAGAAAGAAATTAGAGAAACATCTTCTTTCACAATAGCCACAAATAATATAAAATATCTTGGGGTAACACTAAGCAAAGAAGTGAAAGACCTATTTGAAAAAAAACTTTAAGTCTTTGAAGAAAGAAATTGAAGAAGATATCAGAAAATGGAAAGATCTTCCATGCTTTTGGATTGGTAAGATCACCATAATAAAAATGGCAACCTACAAAAGCAATCTATAGTTTCACTGAAATCTCCACCAAGATCCTAAGATAATGCTTCACAGACCTTGAAAGAACAACAATCAACTTCATATGGAAAAACAAAGAATCCATGATAGCAAAAACAATTCTGTACAATAAAGAAACTTCTGGAGGCATCACCATCCTTGACATTACAAACTCTATTACAAAGCTACAGTAATGAATACAGCATGGCAATGGCATAAAAACAGAGAGATGGATCAATGTAGTTGAATTCAATTAATTCACACACCTATGAACACCTGATTTTTGACAAAGAAGCTAAAAATTATGCAATGGAAAAAAAGAAAACATCTTCAAGAAATGGTGCTAAAAGAACTGGATGTCACTAGTAGAAGAATGAAAATAGATCCATATCTATCCACATGCACAAAACTCAGTCCAAATGGATCAAAGACTTCAATATAAATCCAAACACTCTGAACATGATAGAATAGAAAGTGGGCAGTAGCCTTCAATGCATGTGCACAGATGACTACTTCCAAATTATATCTCTAGTAGCACAGACACTGAGAACAACAATAAATAAGTGGAATCTCCTGAAACTGAGAAACATGTGTAAAGCAAATGACACAGTCAATAAGACAAATAGGCAGCCTCCTAAATGGGAAAATGTCTTCACCAACCCCACATCAGCCAAGGGACTGATCTTCAAAATATATAAAGAACTCAAGAAATTAAATAGTAAAATTATAAATAACTCAATAAAAAATGAAGTACAGAACTAAACAGAGAATTCTCAACAGAAATATCTCAAATGGCCAAAAGATACTACAGAAAATCTTCAACATAGTTAGCCATCAGTAAAACGCAAATCAAAACAACTCTGAGATACCATCTTGTACCTGTCAGAATGGCTACAATCAAAAATACCAATGATAGCTTATGCTGGAAAGGATGTGGTATAAGGGAAATACTCATCCATTGCTTTTGGGAATGCAAACTTGTGCAACCAATTTGGAAATCTGTATGGTGGTTTCTCAGAAAATTTGGAGTCAACCTACCTCAGGATCCAACAATACCACTCTTGGGAATATGCCCAAGAGATGCCCAATCATACTAAAAAAGCATTTGCTCAGCTATGTTCATAGCAGCATTATTTGTAATATTCAGAATCTGGAAACAACCTAGATGCTCCTCATATGTAAAAAACAATGACATCTTGAATTTTGCATACAAATGGATGAAATAAAAAGCACTATACTGAGTGACATAACACAGACCCAAAAATACGAATATGGTATGTACTCACTAATGAGTGGATTCTGGCCATAAACATAGGACATTGAGCCTATAGTTCATGATCCTAGAAAAGCTAAGTAATAAGGTGAACCTAAAAAAAAAAAAAAACATATATAGATCTTCCTGGAAATTGGAAGCAGACATGATCACCAGGCTAAAGTTGGGAGCATGGGGGTGGGAGTGGGGAGGGGGGAGGGGTGATAGGGAGAGAGAAGGGAGAAGGGGAGGGATGGGGAAAGCTTGGGAGAGTAGGATGGTTGAGATGGAGAAAGGGCAGATATGGGAGCAGGGAAGAAGATATAATACTAAGGGAGCAATTTTAGGGTTGTCAAGAGGCTTGGCTTTAGAGGGGTTCCCAGGTATCCATGGGGATGTCCACAGTTAGGACCCTGGGCAATGGAGGAGAGGGTGCCTGAACTTGCCTTGTCCCATAGTCACTCTGAAGACTATCTTGAATATCACCATAGAACCTTCGTCTGGCGACAGATCGAGATAGAGACAGAGACACACATTGGAGCACTGGAGTGAACTCCCAAGGTCCAGTTGAAGATCAGAAGGAGGGAGAAGATAAGCAAGGAAGTAAGTCAGGGTCACGAGAGGTTGGTCCACCCACTGAGACAGTGTGCCTTATCTAATGAGAGCTCACCAAAGCCAGCTGGATTGGGATTGAACGATCATAGAGTCAAACTGGACTCTCTGAATGTGGCTGACAATTGAGGAAGACTGAGAAGCCAATGATAATGGCACTGGGATTTGTCTCTACTTCATGTACTGGCTTTTTGGATCCTAGTTTATTTGGATGCACACCTTTCTATGCCTGGATGGAGGGGGAGATCCTTGGACTTCCCACAGGGAAGGGTACCCTGCCCTTTTTTTGGACTGGAGGGAGAGGGGCGAGAGTGAGTGGGGGAAATGGAGGGAAATGGGAAGAGGGGAGGAAGTGCAAAATTTTAATGGTATTATTTATAATGCATTAAAAATAAACAAATCAAAACAAAAGCAAACTTCTGATTTCAAAACACTGAACCATTACAGAAAACCACAGTCAATCAGAAGGCAGAGATGTTGACCCTAGTCCATATGGATATATCTAGAAACATTTTCATATCTAAGGTTCAGAGAACATTGTGTATGAGAGGGTAGAAAGACAGAAGGAGCCAGAGCATAATGAAGTTTGATCTGAGATTCTTTATCCTGGTAATATCGGAAGCAACTCCCCAAAATGTCATCTATATGACTGCCTCGACAGCAGCAGAAAAGAGATAACAGCAACAATAGGTATGTAAAGTAGATTGGAGAAATATCATGAGGCCTCAACACTACAAATATAACTCATATACAAGTAACAGAAATGAAGATTGGGAGATATTATTTTTCCAGGAGGAGCAGATTAATTGGTCATTTAATACCAAATGTTTAACTTGCAAACACACAATTAACATTATACAGACTTAGCAGGCTATATTTATCTCTTTGGAAAAAATACAAATAAACAAATACAAATATTTAAGTAAGAACAATTCCAGAAAAAAAAAACCTAAATTTGGAAGGAAGAACAGAATGTATATGGGATAGTTTAGATGGAACAAAAGAAGAGGAAGTGAAGAAATTCTATCATAACCTTAAAATGTAAGTAGAATAATAAAAACTTGTCTGGTAAATGCAAAAAAAATAGGCACATAAAATGAAGTAGAAGACCCAAATGTAAGTACTCATTATTACAGCTATATGGACCTTAGCAAAGTGCAAAACACCTACAATGGAGAAAAGACAATATCTTCAAGGAATGCTGGTGAGAAATCTTGGTGCCTACTTGCAGTATAATGAAATTGGACCCAATCTATTACTTATCACAAAAATTAGATACAAGGGGATTAAAGACCTCAATCTGAATACTGAAAGATTAGAAACATTAGAAAAAAATTATAGGCAGTATCTTATACGGTATAACCCCATGTATCTTATTGGATGACCATGACTTAATATTAGAATTCAACAGCAGCACTAATTTCAGAAAGCCCATAAACACAGGAAAATTAAACAATAATCACCTGAATCACCAATGAGTCAATTAAGAAATTAAAGACTTCCTAAAATTCAATGAAAATGACTACATAACATACCAAAATTTATGGGACACAATGAAATCAGTGTTAAGAGGAAAATGCAAAGCACTAAATGTTTTCATAAAGAAGCTGGAAAAATTCCACACTATTGAGTTAGCGGAATACCTGAAAACTCTAGAACAAAAGAAAGAAGTAAACTCACCCAGGAGGACTAGATGGCAGAAGATAATAAAATTGAGAGCTGAACTCAACTATATAGAAACAAAGACAAACAATTAACAAAAAACAAGACAAAGAATCATTGAGACCAAGAGTTGGTTCTTCAAGAAAATCAATAAAATAGACAAACCTTTATCCAAAATAACCAAAAGGCAGAAACAGAATATCCAAATTAATATAATCAGAAATGGAAAGGAGGATATAACAACAGACATGGAGAAATCTAGAGAATCATCAGTTCATATTCTGAAAACTTATACTTCACAAAATTGAAAAACATAAAGGAAATGGACAATTTTCTGGATAAATATCACTTACCAAAATTAAATCAAGACCAGATAAGAAAATTAAATAGATATATAACTGTTAAAGAAATAGAAACAGTCATGAAAATCTCCCACCCATAAAAATGCCAAGACCAGATGGTTGTAGTGCATAATTCTACAAGATTTTCAAAGAAATAATACCAATACTCCTAAAATTGTTCCACACAAAAGAAACAGTAGAAACATTGCCAAATTCTTTTTAAAAGGCTATGATTACCAATACCCAAAATACACCAAGACACTAAGGAAAAGAATTACAGACCAATATCACTTATGAACATTAATGCAAAAATACTCAAAATACTAGCAAACAGAATTCAAGAAAACATGAGAAAAATCATACACCATGATAGTCAGCATCATCTCAAAGATACAGGGATGCTTTAACATACAAAAATCTGTCAATGTAATCCACAGTATAAACAAACTGAAAAAGAAATGATCAACTTATTAGATGCTGAAAAATTCTTGGACAAACTACAATATCCCTCCATGAAAAAGGTCTTAGAGAGAACAAGGATACAAGGAACATACTTAAATGTAATAAAGTTAATATACATCAAGCCAACAGCCAATATCAAACTAAATGGAGAGAAACTCAAAGTGATCCCACTGAAATAAGGAATAAGACAAGGTTGTCTACTCTCTCCATATCTATTCAAAATAGTACTTGAGGTTCTAACTAGAGCAAAAGACAACAAAAGGAGATCAAGAGGATACAAACCAGAAAATAAGTCAAACTCTCACTCTTTGCTGATGATATTATAGTTTACATAAGTGACCCCAAAAATTCTACCAAGGAACTTCTGCAACTCATAAACTCATTTGGTATTGTAGTGGGATACAAGATTCACTAAAAAAAATCAGTAGTCCCAATTTACACAGATTATAAATGTACTGAGGAGAAAATCAGAGAAACGTCACCCTTCACAATAGCCACAAATACCATAAAGTATCTAGGAGTAACTCTAACCAAACAAGTGGAAGACCTGTATGACAAGAACTTTAAATCTTTGAAGAAGGACATTAAAGAATACAGCAGAAAATAGAAGATCTCCCATGTTCTTGGGTAGATAGAATTGACATAGTAAAAATGGAAATCTTACCCAAAGCAATATGAAGATTTGATGCAATGCCCATCATAATCCCAGCAAAAGTCTTCACAGATCTCAAAAAAACAATATTAAATTTGCAATGGAAAAGCAAATAACCCAGGATAGGGAAAATAATCCTGTACAATATGGGAACTTATGAAGGAATCTCAATCCCTGACTTCAAGCTCTACTACAGAGGTACAGTAGAGAAAACATTCTGCTATTGGCATAAAAACAGACAGGAGGACTGATGGAACTGAATTGAAGACCCAGATATCAATCTGCACCTACGAAGACCTGAGTTTTGACGAAGAAGCAAACAATAGAAAATGGAAAACAGAAAGCATATTTAACAAGTGGTACTGGCATAATTGGATATCAACATGTAGAAGGAAACTAGATCCATATCTATTGCCATGCACAAAACTCAAGTTCTAAATGGATCAAAGACCTCAACATAAAGCCAGTCACACTGTTTCATCATAGAAGAGAATTTAGAAAGTACACTTGAATGCAATGGCAGAAGAAACACTTCCTAAATATAAACCCAGTAGCACAGACACTGAGAGAAACAATTAGTAAATAGGACCTTCTGAATCTGAGAAGCTTATGTAAGGCAAAGTAAATTGCCAACAAAATAGGCAGCCTACAGAATGGGTAAAGATCACATCAGACAGAAGACTGATCTCCAAATTATAAAAAGAACTCAAGAAATTTTTCATCAAAAAAACCAAATAATCCAACAAAAAATGGGGTACAGACCTGAACAGAAAATTCTCAGCAGAGAAATCTAAAATGGCTGAAATAAACTTAGGGAATTGGACAATAAGATAGGGTAGAAGAGGAGTGGGGAAGAATAAAGGGGAGTGGAGAAAAATATATCCCTAAAACAATCTTAGAAAGAAAATACCTTTGTCACATTGGCCTTTGTTAAAGTCTTTGGGTGATTCGCAATTGATATGTGATGATATAGTTCACATTGTTAGTAGAGCCACCCTTTGGCAAGTGGTACTGTGTTTTATAAAAGAACAAGTTGCGTGAGCTATAAAAATAAGCCAGTGAGCACTATTATTCCATGACCTTTTGTTTCAGCCTTCAGGTTCCTGCCTCTAATTCTTTCCACAAGTTCATACATTGGTGGACTGTGACCCAGGGCTTATAAGATGAAATAAACATTCCTCCCCTAACTTGGTTTCACACCAACAAAGAAATATAACTAGGACATGAATAAAAGAAGCTAACAGTTAGAAAATAAGATCAAAAGACATGATCAAGGCTCCAATACTGAGGGGGCCTAAAAGCTTGCTCCAATACTGAGGGGACCTAAGAGATGAATAAATAGCCACATGGCAGGGTGCCTTACTCACTAGGACCTCCCCAGCAGTACAAAATCCCAGTCCCCTTCCCCAACTGTCTTGGCTTTTCTAACCAGTCAGCAGGGAGTTTCCAGCAGCTAAGCTCTACCCCAACCAACCAGCCACCATTCAAACTACTACCTACACCCTGCCCCCAAACCTGCCTACTCTCCTGTAATCTCCATGGAACTCTGAAACCCAGCATGCTTCAATACTGAGGAAACATAAGAGGTGAGTGAACAGCCACAAGGAAGGAAACCCCTCTTTTTATGACCTCCCCAGTGGAACAAACCCAGGGGCCCTTCTCCAACTACCATGGCTTTTCTAGGCAGCCAGGAGGGAGTTTCCTGGAACTAGGCTTCCCCAAAACCCAAACCCAACTACTGGACCCTTGCAAGCTATTAACTATACACTGCCTAAGAGCCAAGGGCTGGCTATAATACTGAGGAGACCCAGGGGATTAAGAGAAAGCACCAAGAAAGCAAACCAGGAGAGAAGGCCAGGAGAGCAGGTGTATAGAGACCTCAAAGGCTTTCTGAGATAGACATTGACAGTACAAAGTAGACCAAGAAAATCTCCCAGACACTCAGACAGCCACAGCAAGCATTGGATTAAGATGAAAAGACACTACCAGTCTCATTTGAAGGAAGAGATGGGTAGGCACCAATGCAAGAATTCCTCCAACAACTTAAAAAGCAACATGGTAACACCATAATCCAGCAGTCACACATCGGGAATACTTGATCATCCTAAACCAGAAGAAGTAAAAGAAAACAACTTTAAACATAACTTTATGAAAATAATGGAGGCCTTTAAAGAGGAAGTGAAAAATTCCCTTAGAGACTTGGAAAAGAAGACAAATAAAAATTTAAGAAAATTAATAAATTCCTCAAAGACACCCAAGAAAACCAAGAAATCAATCAAACAGATGAGGGAAACAGTTACACTTGAAGACTGAAATAGAGGTAATAAAGAAAACACAAACTAAGGGAATTCTGGATATGGGAAATATGGGTAATGAACAGGATCTTTTTTTTCTTTTTTCTTTTATTGGTTTTTCAAGACAGGGTTTCTTTGTAGCTTTTTAAAAGCCTGTCCTGGAACTAGCTCTTGTAGACCAGGCTGGCCTCGAACTCACAGAGATCCGCCTGCCTCTGCCTCCCGAGTGCTGGGATTAAAGGCGTGCAGCACCACCACCCAGCGAACAGGATCTTCAGAAACAAATATAACCAAAAGAACACAAGAGATAGAAGAAAGAATCTCAGGTGCTGAAGATACTATAGAAGAAATAGACTCATTGGTCAAAGAAAATGTTAAATCCAACAAGTATTTAACATGAAACATTCATGTTAATAAACATTCGGGAAATCTGGAACAACATGAAAAGACCAAACCTAAGAATAATAGGAGTTGAGAAAGGAAAAAAAAAAACTCTAGCTCAAAGGCACAGAAAATATATTCAACAAAATTATAGAAGAAAACTTCCCCAACCTAAAGAAGGATATCCCTATGAAGGTACAAGAAGCTTACAGAACACCAAATAGACTGGATCAAAAAAAATCCCATGGCCATATAATAATCAAAACACAAAACATACAGAATAAAGAAAGAATATTAAGAACTGCAAAGGAAAGATGACAGGTAATATATAAAGGTAAACTGATCAGAATTACACACAAATTCTCTATGGAAACCATGAAAACCAGAAGATCCTGGATAGATGTGCCACAGACACTAAGAGACCATGAATGCAAGCCCAGACTATTATACCCACAAAGCTTTCATTCATCATTCATGAAGAAAACAAAATATTTCATGACCAAAACATATACAAAAATACATATCCACAAAGCCAGCTTTACAGAAAGTACTAGAAGGAAAAGCCCAACCCAAGGAAGTTAACTACACACACAAAGCACGGACTTCTGATACCCCCCACCAGAATAACCAAAAGAAGGGAAACAGAAAAAGACTATTACCAAAAGTAACTGGAGTTAACAACCACTGGTCATTAATATCAATATCAATAGACTCAATTCACTGATAAAGAGACACAGGCTAAGAGAATGGATGCAAAGACATAATCTGGCCTTCTGCTGTTTATAGCAAACACAGTACAACTTCAAAGACAGAGACTACCTCAGAGTAAAGGGTTGGGATAATGTTTTCCAATCAATTGGACCTAAGAAACAAGAGTGTATAGCTACCCTAATATCTAACAAAATTGATTTCAAACTAAAATCAATCAGAAGAGATGGAGAAGGACAGATTATACTCCTTATAGGAACAATTCATCAAGATGAAGTCTCAGTCCTGAACATTTTTGCCCCAAATACAAGAGCACCCACATATGTAAAAGAAACTAAAACTTAAATCGCACATCAAACCCCTCACACTAATAGTAAAATACTTCAATACTCCACTCTCGCCAATGGGCAGATCAACCAGACAGAAACATAACAATCAAATAAGAGAAATAACAGATGTAATGAAACAAACGGATTTAACAGACATCTATAGAACATTCCATCCAAACACAAAAGGATATACCTTCTTCTCAGCACCTCATGGAGCCTTCTCTAAAATTGATCACATACTTGTAACAAAGCAAACCTCCACAGTTACAAAGGAATTGGAGTAACCCCCTGTGTCTCATCGGATCACCAGGGATTAAAGCTGGAATTTAACAACAATACTACTTAATCTCTGAAAGCCTACAAACTAATGGTAATTGAATAGTCAACTACTGAACAACCCCTGGGTCAAGGAAGGAATAAAGAAAGAAATTCAAGTCTTCCTTGAATTCAACAAAAATGAAAGCACAACATATCCAAACATATGGTATGAGACACTATGGAAGCAGTACTAAGAGGAAAGTTTATAGCACTAAGTGCACACATAAAGAAAATAAAGAAAGTCCACATTAGTGACTTAACAGCATAACTGAAAGCTCTAGAACAAAAATCAGACACACACAGGAGGAAAAGAAGACAGGAAATAATCAAATCGAGTGGCTGAAATCAACAAAATGGAAACAAAGAAAACAATACAAAGAACCAATGAAACAAAGAGCTGGTTCTTTGAGAAAATAAACAAGAGTAAAAAATCCTTATCCAAACTAATCTTAAGGAAAATAAATAACATCCAAATTGACAAACTCAGAAATGAAAAGGGGGACATAACAGATACTTAGGAAATTCAGAGAATCATTAGGTCTTACTACAAAAGCCTGTATGCCACAAAATCGGAAAATGTAAAAGAAATGAACATTTTTAGATAGATACAATATATCAAAATTAACTCAAGA
Source organism: Arvicola amphibius (assembly GCF_903992535.2). NCBI lineage: Eukaryota > Metazoa > Chordata > Mammalia > Rodentia > Cricetidae > Arvicola > Arvicola amphibius. Next base: position 36,777,825 of record NC_052065.1, on the reverse strand, counting down.
CCAGGTCAGCAATTTAAATAGACCTATAAACCATGAGGAAATAGAAGCTGTCATCAAAAACATTCCAACAAAAATAAGCCAAGTGCTGGATGGTTTTAGAGCAGAATTCTACCAAAACTTTCAAGAAGAGCTAATATCTATACTCCTCAAAGTGCTCCATATAATAGAAACAGATACATCATTGCCAAACTCATTATGAGGCCAGAGTTACCCTGATACCAAAACCGCACAAAAACACTCAACCAAGAGAGAATTATAGACCAATTTCATCCATGAACATGGATGCAAACATTCTAAATAACTACTGGAAAATCGAATCCAAGAACACATAAAAAATTCACCCATCATGATCAAGTAGTCTTAATCCCAGAGATGCAAGGTTTGTTCAAAATATGAAAATCTATCAATGTCACCCATCATATATATAAACTGAAAGACAAAAAAACACATGATCATGTAATTAGATGATGAAAAAGCATTGGATAAAATCCAATACCCCTTCATGATTAAAGTCTTGGAGAGATCAGGGATGGAATTAGGAAACACTATCCTGAGTGAGGTAATCTAGACCTAAATACAATGAAAGCAATATACAGCAAACATCAAATTGAATGGAGAGAAACTCAAAGCAACTCCCCTAAAATCAGGAGCAAGACAAGGCTGTCCACTCTCCCATATCTCTTCAACATAGTTCTTGAAATCTTAGCAATAACAATAAGACACCAAATGAGATCAGGGAGATTCAAATTGGAAAGAAAGAAGTCAAATTTTCATTATTTGCAGATGATATGATAGTATACATAATTGACCCCCAAAACACTATCAGAGAAGTTCTACAGCTGATAAATACCTTCAGTGATGTGGCAGGATATAAGATCAACTCAAAAAATTCAATAGCCCTCCTATACACAAAGGATAAGGAAGATGAGAGGAAATCAGAGAAACATCAGCTTTCAAAATAGCCAAAAATTACATAAAATATCTTGGGATAATACTAACCAAGGAAGTGAGAGACCTATTTGACTAGAACTTTAAGACTTTGAAGAAAGAAATTGAAGAAGATTCCAGAAAATGGAAAGATCTCCCATGCTCTTGGATAGGAAGGATCAACATATTAAATATGGCAGTCCTACTAAAAGCATCTATAGATTCAATGCAATCCCATAAAAATTCCAACACAGTTCTTCAGAGACCTTGAAAGAACAATAATCAATTTCATATGAAAGAACAAAAATCCCAGGATAGCCAAAACAGTCCTGTACAATAAAGAAACTTCCAGAGGCATTACCAGCCCTGACATCAAGCTCTATTACAGAGCTCCATTAATGAAAACAGTTTGGTATTGGCATAAAAACAGAGATGTTGGCCAATGGAATTGAATTGAAGATGCCAATATTAATCTACACACTTATGAACACCTGGTTTTTGACAAAGAAGCTAAAATTATACAGTGGAAAAAGAAAGCATCTTTGACAAATGATGCTGGCTTAACTGGATGTCAACATGTAGTAGAATGAAAATAGATCCATTTCTATTGCCATGCACAAAACTCAAGTCCAAATGAATTGATGACCGCAATATAAATCTGACAACACTGAACCTAATATATTACTTTTACTGTCTCTTTAAAACTTTACTTCTTTCATAACTATTGTTCCTCTCTCTCCTAAGCCTAAGTACATTTTAAGCACACAATCATTTGGAGATTCTTTTATGCCTGAATCAGTCCTATTGTGTATCTGAAATCCTTTACTGACAAGGAGCATTTTAAAATGATAAGCAGTGTAGTTTTGGCAGTCCTGGAAGCTGGCTCTGCCTCTGTTGACCTTTTAATGTGGCAGAGGCACATTCACTGCCTTTGCAAGCCATGCTCACTGTCACAGCTCCAAGGACACAGCGTCTATATTTACATTAAGCAACTTGTAACACTCTGCTCACAAACCCAATATAAGTGTTTTATAGCTGGACCTCCAAAAAGAGCCAGTAACAATCATTAAGCCTTCTTAAAGGAGTCATTTCTCTGCTTTCGACCAGGAAACAGAGTACCTTAGAAAATGCTGCTACCAAAAAGCAGTGTTTAACTCTTGTGATTTTATGTCTAGAATTTCTTTTCATGCTCTCTCAGTTTTTATGTGGACACAGTTGCTCACGTTGGTGCCATTTTGAGTCTCTGTCAATACTCATGAAGGCAATCGGAGGACCTGTCTACTTCTTCCTTCATTGTGCATGAAATAAAGGATATGTTCCTTCATGAAATCCTGTCAAGAAACCCTTCCTCACTAGGAGCCACCAAATGGACTACTCATTTAAGGAGAAGAATATGTACAAGAACACTTTCACAACTATGGCCACAAACCAAACCATTAACCATTATTAGTTAGTTATCTCAGAAAATGACCAGCCTAGTCTACTTACTGACTTCAAGTCCAGCAATAGCTACATAGTAAGACCTTGTTTCAAAAAAAAAAAAAGAAAAGAAAACTAAGCTAAACTAAACTAGAAATAATCTTTTTGGCAAAGTTTTATTTTATTTTTTATTTTTATTATTATTATTATTTTATTAAAAATTTCCACCTCCTCCCAGCCTCCTATTTCCCTTCCTTCCCCCACACTCACCTCCCCCTTCCTCTCCAGTCCGAAGAGCAGAAAGTGTTCCCTGCCCTGTGGGAAGTCCAAGGTCCTCCACACTCCATCAAGGTCTAGGAAGGTGAGCATCCAAACAGGCTAGCCCCGCACCCCAAAGCTAGTACATGCAGTAGGATTAAAACCCAGTGCCATTGCCCTTGGATTCGCAACAGACCTCATTGTCTGCCATGTTCAGGGAGTCTGGTTTTAACCCATGCTTTTTCAGTCCCAGTCCAGCTGGCCTTGGTGAGCTCCCATTAGATCAGCCCCACCATCTCAGTGGGTAGGTGCACCCCTCACAGTCCTGACTACCTTGCTCACATTCTCCCTCCTTATGCTCCTCATTTGGACCTTGGGAGCTCATTCCAGTGCTACAATGTGGGGCTCTGTCTCTATCTCCATCCATCGCCAGATGAAGGTTCTATGGTGATATGCAAGATATTCATCAGTATGGCTATAGGATCGGGCCATTTCTGGCTCCCTTTCCTCAGCTGCCCAAAAAATTAGCTGGGGACATCTCCCTGGATATCTGGGAACTCCTCTAGAGTCAAGTCTCTTGCCAACCCTAAAATGGCTCCCTTATTAAGAGATATACTTCCCTGCTCCCATAACCACCCTTCCTTTATCCCAACCATCCCAATCCCCTGAGCTCTCCCCTCCTCCTTTTCACATGTTTCTCTCCCCTTCTTCCCTTAGGCCCATCCCACCCCACCCCCAAGATCCCAATTTTTGCCCACAATCTTGTCTCCTTCCAATATCCAGGAGGATAATTATATGTTTTTCTTTGGATTCACCTTCTTATTTAGCTTCTCTAGGATCACAAATTATAAGCTCAATGTCCTTTCTTTATGGGTAGAAACCAAATATGAGTGAATACATGCCATGTTCATCTTTTTGGGTCTTGGTTATCTCATTCAGGATAGTGTTTTCTATTTCCATCCATTTGCATGCAATATTCAAGATATTATTGTTTTTTTACTGCTGAGTAGTATTCTAAAATGTATATATATATTCCACACTTTCTTCATCCATTCTTCCATTAAAAGGCATCTAGGTTGTTTCCAGATTCTGGCTATTACAAATAATGATGCTATGAACATTGCTGAACAAATGTTTTTGTAATATAATACGGCATCTCTTGGGTATATTCCCAGGAGTGGCATTGCTGGGTTCTGGGGTAGGTTGATCCCAAATTTCCTGAGAAATGGCCACACTGCTTTCTAAAGTGGTTGCACAAGTTTGCATTCCCACCAGCAATGGATGAGTGTACCCCCTACTTCACATCCTCTCCAGCAAAGACTATCATTAGTGTTTTTTATTTTAGCCATTCTGACAGGTGTAAGATGGTATCTCAAGGTTGTTTTGATTTGCATTTCCTTGATTGCTAAGGAGGTTGAGCATGACCTTAAGTGTCTTTTGGCAATTTGAACTTCTTCTGTTGAGAATTCTCTGTTCAGTTCAGTGCCCCATTTTTTTTTCTTTTTTTTCTTTCTTTCTTTTTTTTTTTTTTTTGGGTTTTTCGAGACAGGGTTTCTCTGCAGCTTTTTTAGAGCCTGTCCTGGAACTAGCTCTTGTAGACCAGGCTGGCCTCGAACTCACAGAGATCCGCCTGCCTCTGCCTCCCGAGTGCTGGGATTAAAGGCGTGCGCCACCACTGCCGGGCTACCAGTACCCCATTTTTTTATTGGATTAATTAGCATTTTAAAGTCTAGTTTCTTGAGTTCTTTATATATTTTGGAGATCGGATCTTTGTCTGATGCGGGGTTGGTGAAGATCTTCTCCCAGTCAGTAGGTTGCCTTTTTGTCTTAGTGACAGTGTACTTAGCTTTACAGAAGCTTCTCAGTTTCAGGAGGTCCCATTTATTCCATGTTGCCCTTAATGTCTGTGCTGCTGGAGTTATACATAGGAAGCAGACTCCTGTGCCCATATGTGGTAGAGTACTTTCCAATTTCTCTTCTATCATGTTCAGTGTGTTCAGATTGATATTGAGGTCTTTAATCCATCTGGACTTGAGTTTTGTTCATGGTGATAGAAATGGATCTATTTTCATTCTTCTACAGGTTGACATCCAGTTATGCCAGCACCATTTGTTGAAGATGCTTTCTTTCTTCCAATGTGTACTTTTAGCTCCTTTATCCAAAATCAGGTGTTCATAGGTTTGTGGGTTAAAATCCGAGTCTTCTATTCAATTTCATTGTTTGACTTCTCTGTTTTTATTCCAGTACCAAGCTGTTTTCAATACAGTAGCTGTGTAATAGAGTTTGAAGTCAGGGATGGTAATGCCTACAGAAGTTCCTTTATTGTATAAGATTGTTTTGGCTATCCTGGGTTTCTTGTTCTTCCATATAAAGTTGATTATTTGTCTCCCAAGGTCTGTAAAGAATTTTGTTGGGACCTTGATGGGGATTGCATTGAATCTATAGATTCCCTTTGGTTGAATTGCCATTTTTACTATGTTGATCCTCTTAATCCAAGAACAAGGGAGATCCTTCCATTTTCTGGTATCTTCTTCAATTTCTTTCTTCAGAGACTTAAAGTTCTTGTCAAATAGATCTTTCACTTCCTTGGTTAGATTTACCCCAAGATATTTTATGCTATTTGTGGCTATCGTGAAAGGTGATACTTCTCTGATTTCTCTCTCTGCTTCTTTATCATTTGTGTATAAGAGGGCAACTGATTTTGGGGAGTTTATCTTGTATCCTGCCATGTTACTAAAGGAGCTTATCAGCTGTAGGAGTTCGTTGGTGGAGTTTTTGGGGTCGCTCATATACACTATCATATCATCTGCAAATAACGAAAGTTTAACTTCTTAATTTCCAATTCGAATCCACTTGATCCCCTTATGTTGTCTTATTGCTATTGCTACAACTTCAAGCACTATATTGAAGAGACATGGAAAGAGTGGACAGCCTTATCGTGTTCCTGAATTTAGTGGGATTGCTTTGAGTTTCTCTCTGTTTAATTTGATGTTAGCTGTCGGCTTGCTGTATATAGCTTTTATTATATTTAGGTATGACCCTTGTATCCCTACCCTCTTCAAGACCTTTATCATAAATGGGTGTTGAATTTTGTCAAATGCTTTTTCAGCATCTAATGAGATGATCATATGGTTTTTATCCTTCAATTTATTTACATGATGGATTACATTTATAGATTTTCATATGTTGAGCCAGCCCTGCATCTCTGGGATGAAGCCTACTTGATCATAATTGATAATTTTTCTAATGTGTTCTTGGATTCCGTTTGCCAGTAACTTTTTGAGAATTTTTGCAGCAATGTTCATGAATGAGATTGGCCTGTAATTTTCTTTCTTTGTTAAGTCTTTGTGTGATTTCAGTATCAGGGTAACTGTGGCTTCATAAAAGGAATTTGGCAATGAGTCTTCTGTTTCTATATTGTGAAATAGATTAAGAAGTATAGGTATTAGGTCTTCTTGGAAGTTCTGGTAGATTTCTGCATTGAAACCATCTGGTCCTGGGCTTTTTTTGGTAGGGAGGTTTTTGATAACAGTTTCTAATTCTTCATGACTAACGGGTCTATTTAGATTGTTCACCTGGTCCTGTTTTAACTTTGGTATATGGTACTTATCTAAAAAAATGTCCATTTCTTTTACATTTTTCAATTTTGTGGCATACAGGCTTTTGTAGTAAGATCTAATGATTCTCTGAATTTCCTCAGTGTCTGTGGTTATGTCCCCCTTTTCATTTCTGATCTTATTAATTTGCGTGTTCTCTCTCTGCTGTTTGATTAATTTGGTTAGGGGTTTGTCAATCTTGTTGATTTTCTCCAAGAACCAGCTTTTTGTTTCATTGATTCTTTGGATTGTTTTCTGTGTTTCTATTTTTTTATTTCAGTCCTAACTAGAAATATTCTATAATAAGTTTTGATTTTTAAATCATAAAGCTTAGCAAACACTTGTAATTCTATTATATGTACTTAATTCTTCTTCTGTACCTTGAAAATATCCCTTCTGTACCTGACCTTAAGCAATATGGCAGCAATATGCATAATGGGCTTTGGTCTTGAGAAGAGACTTTTATAAAGCAATTGCCTTGGTAAAGTCAGTGAAGATTTTTTCTTTTTAAAGTATTTATATATTTACATTAAAAGCCTGGAAATAATATGTGTTCCACAAACAACAGATGATGCAAAGTTGAAGTATATTCCATTGAGAGATATTTACTCTGAAAAATATGAACAATATGTTCTCAACCAAAGAGATTAATCTAAAAACAACTGTGATTACTTCAAGAAAGCAGGAAAATCATGAATATTTAGTAAGGTCAGGTAGGATTCAATGGAATTTAAAAATGAACAAGTTAACAAAATAACAAGGAAGATCATATCCACACAAAGTCTGGTGAGTAGCTATGGTGAAATATTACTTGAACCTTATAATGATCTGTTACATTTTTTTTTTTTTTGGTTTTTCGAGACAGGGTTTCTCTGTGGCTTTTTGGTGCCTGTCCTGGAACTAGCTCTTGTAGACCAGGCTGGCCTCGAACTTCACAGAGATCCGCCTGCCTCTGCCTCCCGAGTGCTGGGATTAAAGGCGTGCGCCACCACCGCCCGGCTCTGTTACATTTTTTATGATGTAGAAGAATATACTTTATATATGTAATTGTATTTTACATTTGATTATGATGCATTCATTTAACTATATAAATCTGTTTTACTTTTTAACCTTGCCTGTCTAAGGCACTTGATTGGTATATTAAAATGCTCAAACTAAATACTTCATTCAAGAGGTTGTACCTGAAGTGATTACTTTTTAGTGAGAGAAAGATGGGAAATTGCTCAAAAAGTATTATGAAAATGTCTGTATGCAATAGTCATTTGGAATGCTTATCAAAACATTTGCTCAGGCAAAGATAAGAAAGACAACACACAAGAAATGTAGGAAGAGGTGAAGGAAAATCACTGTTAGTGGTTTTGTTAAATTGTATAACTCTACAAGCCAGTGTTGATTATTGTCAAGAAGCTGACATTAAATATAGCATATGAAACAACTATCTACTGCTTGTCACATGCCCAAAGTAATTGATTTCCCAGTCAAGGATGCTTTCTAGGTCATGATTATTGTTGCTCAATTCACAATAGCTGAAAAATATAAACCACCTTAATATTCTTCAACTGAGGAATGGATGAGAAAGTGTGTTTAACATGTACTATGGAACATGATTCAGTTGTAAATAAAAATGGAATCTTGAACTTTGAAGGTAAATGAAATGAAACAAGAAAGATCACATTGAGTGAGATAACCTAGACCAACACACCAGAAACATCACATTTTCTTTTTCTTCTGGAATTCCCTGCTACAAATTTCTAGATCTGAGTGTACAATATTGAGTGAAGAAAGACATCAGGACAGTGTAAAGAACCATATGCAGAGTAGTCCTGTGGATTGGAAAGTTAATGAGGGATAAAGTTTCCATAAAGATGCAAACAAAATTATAGGGGCAATGTTTCAATTGGAGATGAGGGAGATAATTTAATACAACAGGGGAACATGTCAGGAAGGTGAAATAAGAGTAAAGACATTTTTTGAATCCTCAAGGGTTCATATTTAAATTTATTTTTAAATTTTATTTTGTGTTTATATTTTATATTTGCCTAAAGTTATACTCAATGCATGTAAATGTATGTATATACATATACATGAGCATAGAAATTTGTTTCTTAAAAGAAGATAAGCCACTTGGGATGATAGGCTCTCCAAAGGAATGATAGACTAACAAATAGGTAATATCTTTTGAATGATTTTTCAGGTTGACAATGTTACTGCCAAAACAATATAAATTATCTATTTTGAGCTTGGTTGCATCTCAGAGGATGTGGGTGGGTCCCTATGGTTGAAGTTACCATACAGTTAGGACACAGAACTCACATAAAATACCTGGATCTAAGATGCTAAATTTTGTTTCTTGTCACATCACTCTCCTTGTTCTAGAAAATACCATTTAGAATGTTAAGGAGGAGGAACAAACAACCCTACCCAGATGAAGGACCTATGAAAAATGACAATAGAATCATTTCAAAATAAGCAAAAAGGTACAAGAAGTGGCACTCTTTCTTTCTTCCTTTCTTTCTTTCATTTGTTTTTTTCGAAACAAGATTTCTCTGTAGCTTTGGAGCCTGTCCTAGAACTAGCTGTTATAGACCAGGCAGGCCTCATACTCACAGAGATCCACATGCCTCTGCCTCCCGAGTTCTGGGATTAAAGGTATGCACCACCACCACCCAACTAAGAAGTGACACTCATGTTAGTGACAAGCAATAGTTGTCTGTTAGGATTCAAGGACTGCATATCAGAAGGCAAGTTGTTCTTGGTACTGGAAACATTGTCAAGTGCCCAGGGTTAGTGAGATAATGGAGTTTAGAAAAGTATCTACTACTGCAAATTTGCTAGTCCAGCACAATTCCCACCTTATATAATGTAAGTAGATTTCCCTTATGAGAAAAGCTTCTCTTTACTTCAAATAAAAACTATCACAGAGAGCTAGGGGCTCTGATCAAGTACCAGAAGATCCACCAGAGGGGTGAGGGAGTTCCTGACCCACGGCAGCAGCCCGGGAGATGTAGCACAGACATTTTTCTTTTCTTTTTTTTCTTTTTTTTTTTTTTTGGTTTTTTGAGACAGGGTTTCTCTGCAGCTTTTTTAGAGCCTGTCCTGGAACTAGCTCTTGTAGACCAGGCTGGCCTCGAACTCACAGAGATCCGCCTGCCTCTGCCTCCCGAGTGCTGGGATTAAAGGCGTGCACCACCACCGCCCGGCTAACACAGACATTTTTCAACACCCTATATTTCCTGGTCATTCTGTGCATAGGCTACTATTCCCGGCTACTGCCTCTCTCTTACTATCCCATTCCAGCTTGCACCCAGGCAAACTCTCACTTCTTCCTCTCTTCTTCAGGGCCATAATATCCCCCAGCTCAGCCTGTTTCGATGCTGGGACAGGGTGGTGAGTACAACCGAGTGGGAGTTTCTTTGTTTCAATAGCCTGCCTACAGCAAGGTAATACTTTTGTCTGCAAGGTCCCTGGCCAGCAAGGAGACCTGGTCCTGTAGCAGAAGATCCATCGGGGAACATTTGGAGGAAGAGATGGGCAGGTGCCAATGCAAGAATTCCTCCAACAATCTGAAAAACAAAATGAAAACACAAGGACCCAGAGAACTTACAACAGGAGGACTTGAGCACCCTAATCCAGAAGAAGTAGAAAAAAATGACTTTATGAAAGTGATAGAGTCCCTTAAACAGGAGGTGAAAAACTCCCTTAAAGAAATGGATGACATGAATAACAAAAAGTTTGAAGAAATGAACAATTACGTAAATGATACCCTAGGAAACCAAGAAAAAACAATCAAACAGATAATGGAAACAGTTCAAGACCTGAAAACTGAAATGGAGACCATGAAGAACACACAAACCAGAGGCCAGCTGCATATGGAAAATCTAGGTAAATGATCAGAGACTACAGAAACAAGCATAAGCAACAGAATACAAGAAAAAGAAGAATGAATCTCAGATTTTGAAGACACCATAGAGAAAATAAATGCACTGATCAAAGAAAACAGCAAATCCAACAAATTCTCATAAGAAAACATTCAGGAAATCTGGGACAAAATAAAAAGACCAAACCTAAGACTAATAGGGGAACAAGAAGGAGAAGAATTACAGCTCAAAGGCCCTGAAAATATATTCAACAAAATTATAGAAGAAAATTTCCCAACCTAAAGAAAGATATTCCTATGAAGGGACAAGAAGCATACAGAACACCGAATAGACTAGATCAAAAAAAAAAAAAATCCCCTCGCCCTATAATAATCAAAACACAAAACATAGAGAATAAAGAAAGAATATTAAGCAGTGGAGTTCCATCTGGACGGGTGAGTGTGTGTGACCCTGGGGCGACCTGCCCTGGAAAGGAGCATAGCCCCCATCCCCCAGATCTTGGTACAGGGTTGTCTTTGGTACTCACGTCCCTACCTCTCCCAAGCCTTCCCTAGTGTATTCAAGTGTCCTGCTCCTGTACTAAGGCCATCCACCCAAAGGGGTGAGAGGCTGCCCTCCAGGCAGGTCTGAGGATTTCTGCAAGGGAGTGCAGGCTCCTTCAGATTGTGCTGCAAGGTTCCCTGTGTGTTACTCCATCCCGCCCTGCCCCCACCTTGGCCCTTTTGAACCTGCAGCATCACTGGGCTACCAGAAATCCCTGATCTGGTGTGGTGGAGTTCCATCTGGATGGGTGAGTGTGTGAGACCCTGGGGCAACTTGCCCTGGAAAAGAGCACAGCCCCCCTCGCCCAGCTCCTGGTGCAGGGTTGTCTTTGGTACTCACGTCCCTGCCTCTCCCAAGCCTTCCCTAGTGTATTCAAGTGCCCTGCTCCTGTACTAAGGCCATCCACCCAAAGGGGTGAGAGGCTGCCCTCAAGGCAGGTCTGAGGATTCTGAAAAGGAAGTGTGGGCTCCTTCAGATTGTGCTGCGAGGTTCGCTGTGTGATACTTCATCCCGCCCTGCCCGCACCTTGGCACTTTTGTCCCTGCGGCGACCCTGGGCTAACAGGAATCTCTGATTCGCTGAGGTGGAGTTCCATCTGGATGGCCATCCCCAGTGTATTCAAGTGTCCTGCTCCTACACTAAGGTCATCCACCCAAAGGGGTGAGAGGTTGCCCTCCAGGCAGGTCTGAGGATTCCGAAAAGGGAGTGCGGACTCCTTCAGATTGTGCTGCAAGGAATAGCTCCAGCTCTGGCACTGAGGAAATCCAACCAGATTCAGTCACAGCAAAGATCGGTCTAAGACACCAAGTCCCTCCTGGCTCCATTTGAAGGAAGAGATGGGAAGGCACCAATGCAAGAACTCCTCCAACAACCTGAAAGGCAACATGACATCACCAGAATACAGACATCATGAAACAACAAGAACTGAACACCCTACTCCAGAAGAAATAGAAGATATCGACCTTAAACAGTACTTTATGAAAATAATAGAGGACCTTAAACAGGAGGTAAAAAACTGCCATAAAGAAATGGAGAAGACAAACAAAGAGGTAGATGAAATAAATAAATCTCTCAAAAATACCCAAGAAAAACAAGAAAAAGCAATCAAACAGGTAAGGGAAACAGTTCAAGACCTGAAAAATGAAATGGAGGTAATAAAGAAAACACAATCCGAGGGAAGACTAGAAATGGAAATTCGGAGTAAACATACAGAAACTACAGAAACAAGTATTACCAATAGAATACAAGCGATGGAAGAAAGAATCTCAGACTCTGAAAACACTATAGAGGAAATAAACTCACAGATTAAAGAACAAAACAAATCCAACAGATTCTTAACACAAAACATCCAGGAAATCTGGGACACCATGAAAACACCAAACCTAAGAAAATTTGGGGTAGAAGAAGGAGAAGAATTACAACTCAAAGGCCCAGAAAATATATTCAACAAAATTATAGAAGAAAACTTCCCCAACCTAAAGAAGGATATTCCTATGAAGGTACAAGAAGCCTATAGAACACCAAATAGACTAGATAAAAAAAAATCATCTCCGTGCCATATAATAATCAAAACACAAAACATACAGAATAAAGAACAGATATTAAGAGCTAGCTGCAAAGGAAAAAGGTCAAGTAACATATAAAGGAAAATCTATCAGAATTACACCTGACTTCTCTATAGAACCCATGAAAGCCAGAAGGTCTTGGATAGATGTGCTACAAACACTAAGGGAACATGGATGCAAGCCTAGACTACTATACCCAGCAAAGCTTGCATTTCCCATCGATGGGGAAAACAAAATATTCCGGAACAAAAACAGATGTAAACAATACGTGGCCATAAATCCAGCCTTGCAGAAAGTAATAGAAGGAAAATCACAAACCAAGGAGTCCAACAATGCCCACAATAACTCAGACATCTAGTGACCCTTCACCAGCACAACTAGAAGAAGGGAAACACACAAACTCTACTACCAGAAAAAGATGACAGGAATTAACAATCACTGGTCATTAATATCACTGAATATCAATGGACTCAATTCACCTATAAAAAGGCACAGGCTAAGAAACTGGATACGAAAACAGGATCCAACATTCTGCTGTTTTCAAGAAACACACCTCAACCACAAAGACCGACATCTACTCAGAGTTAAGAGTTGGGAAAAGTTTTATCAAACAAATGGACCTAAGAAACAAACCGGTGTGGCCATACTAATTTCTAACAAAGTTGACTTCAAACTAAAATCAATCAGAAGAGATGGAAAGGGACACTTTATACTCATAACAGGAAAAATCTATCAGAAGGAAGTCTCAGTCCTGAATATCTATGCCCCTAATGTAAAAGCACCCACTTATGTAAAGGAAACTTTACTAGAACACAAGGCAGCCATCAAACCACACCCATTAATAGTAACAGACTTCAACACTCCTCTCTCACCAATGGACAGGTCAATCAGACAGAAACCTAACAGGCAATTAAAAGACTTTAATGGAGGTAATGAATCAAATGGACTTAACAGACATCTATAGAACATTCCACCCAAATAGGAAAGAATATACCTTCTACTCTGCGGCTCATGGAACCTTTTCGAAAATTGGTCATATACTCGGTAACAAAGCAAACTTCCACAGTTACAAAAAATATCAGTAACCACCTGTGTCTTATTGGATAACCATAGATTAAAATTAGAATTCAACAACAATGCTACCCCCAGAAAACCTACAAACTCATGGAAACTGAACTGTCAACTACTGAACCACACCTGGGTCAAGGAAGAAATAAAGAAAGAAATTAAAGTCTTTCTTGAATTTAATGAAAACAAAGACACAACATACTCAAACCTATGGGACACAATGAAAGCAGTGCTAAGAGGAAAGTTCATAGCACTAAGTGCCCACTTAAAGAAAATGGAGAAAGCACTCATTGGTGACTTAACAGCACACTTGAAATCTCTGGAAAAAAAAGAAGCAGACTCACCTAGGAGAAGTAGAAGACTGGAAATAATCAAACTGAGGGCAGAAATCAACAAAATAGAAACACAGAAAACAATCCAAAGAATCAATGAAACAAAAAGCTGGTTCTTGGAAAAAATCAAAAAGATTGACAAACCTCTAGCCAAACTAATCAAACGGCAGAGAGAGAACCAGCAAATTAATAAGATCAGAAATGATAAGGGGGACATAACCACAGACACAGAGGAAATTCAAATAATAATTAGGTCTTACTGCAAAAACTTATATGCCACAAAGTTGGAAAATGTAAAAGTAATGGACTTGTTTTTAGATAAGTACCATTTATCAAAATTAAATCAAGACCAGGTGAACAAGTTAAATAGACCTACATGTCATGAGGAAATAGAAGCTCTCATAAAAAACTCCCAATCACAAAAAGCCCAGGTCCAGATAGTTTTAATGCAGAATTTTATCAGAACTTCCAAGAAGAACTGATACCTATTCTCCTTAATGTGTTTCACATAACAGAATCAGAAGAGCCATTGCCAAACTCCTTTTACAAAGCTACAGTCACCCTGATTCCAAAACCACACAAAGACCCAACCAAAAAAGAGAATTACAGACCAATATCACTCATGAACATCAATGCAAAAATTCTCAATAAATTTCTGGCAAACAGAATCCAAGAATACATTTAAAAAATTATCCATCATGATTAACTAGGCTTCATCCCTGAGATTCGGGGCTGGTTCAACACATGAAACTCTATCAATGTAATCCATCACATAAAGAAAGTGAAAGAAAAAAATACGATCATTTCATTAGATGCTGAAAAAGCATTTGACAAAATTCAACACCCCTTTATGATAAAGGTTTTGGAGAGGTTAGGGATACAAGGATCATACCTAAATATAATATAAGCAATACATAGCAAGCCAACAGGTAATATCAAATTAAATGGAGAGAAATTTAAAGCCATTACAAGGCTGTCCACTCTCACCATACCTCTTCAACATAGTTCTTGAAGTCCTAGCAATAGCAATAAGACAACATCAGGAGATCAAGGGGATTCTAATCATAAAGGAAGAGTGTAGTGAGGAGCTGTGTGCTGCATTCCCACCACCCATTCCCTAGTGAAGGGGTGATCAGGCCTGCTTTTTGTCCCACCCAGTTCCTGGCCGCCTGGCTAGTTATGCCTCAAAATAACAACACACAAACTGTATTCATTTAAACACTGCCTGGCCCATTAGTTTCAGCCTCTTATTATCTAATTCTCACATCTTGCTTAACCCATTTCTAATAATTTGTGTAGCACCACAAGTGGTGTCTTACCAGGAAAGATTCAGCATGTCTGACCTGGTGGCTGGCTCTATCACATTTGAGCCAGAGAGGAGAGGCATGACGATTGCCTGAGGCATCTGCCTCACTCCCAGCATCCTGTTCTGTCTACTCTACCCACCTATGTTCCAGCCTATCAGGCCAAACAGTTTCTTTATTAATTAACCAATGAAATCAACAGATTGATAGAAGGCCCTCCTTCATCAGAAGACGTCAAACTTTTGTTATTTGCAGATGATATGATAGTGTACATTAGTGACCCCCAATCCTCTACCAAAGAACTCTGACAGCTGATAACTAACTTCAGTGAAGTGGAAGGTTACAAGATCAACTAAAAAAATTCAGTAGCCCTCCTATAAACAAAGGATAGAAGCAGAGAGGGAATTCAGAGAAACTTCACCTTTTATGATAGCCACAAATAGCATAAAGTATCTTGGGGTAACTCTAACCAAGGAAGTGAAAGATCTATTTGACAAGAACTTTAAGGCATTGAAGAAAGAAATTGAAGAGGACACTAGGAAATGTAAAGACCTCCCATGTTCTTGTATGGGTAGGATCAACATAGTAAAAATGGTAATTCTACCAAAGGCAATCTATAGATTAAATGCAATCCCCATTAAAATCCCAACAAAATTCTTCACAGACCTTGGGAGAACAATAATCAACTTTATATGGAAAAAAACAGGATAGCCAAAAGAATCTTATACAATAAAGGAACTTCTGGAGGCATTACCATCCCTGACTTCAAACTCTATTACACAGCTACAGTATTGAAAACAGCTTGGTATTGGCATAAAAAAGAGAAGTTGACCAATGGAATCGAATAGAAGACCCGGATATAAACCCACAAACCTATGAACACCAGATTTTTGACAATGTAGCCAAAAGTATACAATGGAAGAAAGAAGTCATCTTCAAGAAATGGTGCTGGCATAACTGGATGTCAACCTATAGAAGAATGAAAATAGATCCATTTCTATCGCCATGCACAAAACTCAAGTCCAGATGGATTAAAGACCTCAATATCAATCTGAACACACTGAACATGACAGAAGAGAAAGTGGGTAATAGTCTACAACATATGGGCACAGGAGACCACTTCATAGGTATAACCCCAATAGCACAGACAGTAAGGGCAACATGGAATAAATGGGACTTCTTGAAACTGAGAAGCTTCTGTAAAGCAAAGGACACTGTCACTAAGACAAAAAGGCAGGCTACTGACTAGGAGAAGATCTTCACCATCCCCACAACAGACAAAGATCTGATCTCCAAAACATATAAAGAACTCAAGAAACTAGACTTTAAAATGCTAATTAGCCCAATTAAAAATGGGGTACTGAACTGAACAGAGAATTCTCAACAGAAGAAGTTCAAATGGCGAAAAGACATTTAAGGTCATGCTCAACCTCCATAGCAATCAGGGAAATGAAAATCAAAACAAATTTGAGATGCCATCTTACACTTGTCAGAATGGCTAAAATCAAAAACACCAATGATAGCCTTTGCTGGAGAGGATGTGAAGTAAGGGGAACACTCATCCATTGCTGGTAGGAATGCAAACTTTTGCAACTACTTTGGAAAGCAGTGTGGCCGTTTCTCAGGAAATTCGAGATCAACCTACCCCAGGATCCAGCAGTACCACTCCTGGGAATATACCCAAGAGATGCCCTATCATACTCCAAAAGCATTTGTTCAACTATGTTCATAGCAGCATTATTTGTAATAGCCAGAACCTGTTAACAACCTAGATGCCCCACAATGGAAGAATGGATAAAGAAAGTGTGGAATATATACGTATTAGAGTACTACTCAGCGGTAAAAAACAATGACATGTTGAATATTGCATGCAAATGGATGGAAATAGAAAACACTATCCTGAATGAGATAACCCAGGCCCCAAAAGATGAATATGGTATGTACTCACTCATTAGTGGATTTTAGTCATAAATAAAGGACATTGAGTCTATAATTCATGGTCCTAAAAAAGCTAGATAGGAAGGCAAACCCAAAGAAAAACATGTGGTTATCGTCTTGGATATTGGAATTAGACAAGATTGCCAGGCAACAATTGAGAGCTTAGGGGTGGGGGTAGGAGAGGGGTAAGAGGAGATGGGGAGAAAGAAGTGAGAAGGGGAGGATGGGGAGATTTTGTGAGAATGGGACAATTGGGATGGACGAAGAGTGGATATGGGAGCAGGGAAGTATATAACTTAATTAGGGGAATCATTTGAGGGTTGGCAAGAGACTGGACTCTAGAAGGGTTCCCAGGTGTCCAAGGAGATGTTACCAGCTAATTCATTGAGCAGCTGAGTAGAGGGCGCCTGAACTGGCCCTATACTGTAGCCACACTGATGAATATCTTATATATCACCATAGAACCTTCATTTGGCATTGGCTGGAGATAGAGACAGAGCCCCACATTGGAGCACTGGACTGAGCTCCCAAGGTCCAAATGAGGAGCATAAGGAGGGAGAACATGAGCTAGGAATTCAGGACTTCGTGGGGTGCGTCCACTCTCTGAGACAATGGAACTGATCTAATGGGACCTCACCAAGGCCAACTGGATGGGGTCTGATGGAGCATGTGATCAATCAGGACTCTGTGAACGTGGCTGACAAAGAGGGCTGACTGAGAAGCCAATGACAATGGCACTGGGCTTTGATTCTACTGCATGTACTGGCTTTGTAGGAATCTAGTCTCTTTGGGTCCTCACCTTCCTAGACTTGGATGGAGCGGGGAGGACCTTGGACTTCCCACAGGGCAGGAAACCCTGACTGCTCTTTGGACTGGAGAGAGAGGGGAAGGAGGAATGTGGGGAGGGGAAGGTAATGGGAGGAGGGGAGGAGGTGAAAATTTGTAAAAAAATATAATTTTTATTAATATAAATTAATATAAATTATATTAATATAAATTAATATAAATTTAATAAAAAACAATAAAAAGAAACTTTCACAGAAATCTACACATGGACATGAGGTAGAGATCAACAGATTGTGGGTTCTAGGTCCAAGTGGATAAATCTGCATCTCAGCCTCTGTATCTAGGGACCAGGGAACACACCTCAGAAAAGGGTGTAGAAAGATACTAGAAACTAGTATACCAAGAATTCTGCTGTGCCACATTCTCTGTAAGAAGCTGCAAAATTAAAGATGGTAAAAATGTCAATATCAGTGGCAATGTTTACATGGAAGGGTAAATTTATGCAGAGTCCCAGCACAACAAAAACCACAAATATCTAATGAGTGTGTGAATAAATCGAGTTAGATTCATCCAGAGAAGAGCAGCACTGTGACTGGTTATTCAATTCATAGTAATAAGCCCTGAAACCATATATACTCAGAGAAGAAAATGGTACTCATCAGGTTCTCTTTTCATAGTTCATCCATATGTATCTATGTATATGTATATATTTATGTAATAATCTAATTAAAAGGGTATATTTTTGAGTGGATGATTGCATAAAAGATAACTAAGTTTGGGTAACTGTGACAGACTTGAGGAAGGAAAAGAAAAGGAAAAATGCTGTAAGTTAATGACAACTGACAACAATCAAATGCAATAAAACAGTACCTTATATGTAAAGAACACATTGACATTTGAGTTTCGATTTTCTTTTTAATATAGCAGAGCATTAAACTTCAAATATTTTACTTCAAGACAATATGATACTTGACTGTGATACATTTGAATCTTCTCACTATTAACTATGACTTTTTCTCTTTGTTGACTACTTACTTTTATATTTCACTAAATGTCTTTGTTTAAGGTCTTTCCATATATACATGGTGTTTTGTTTAAGGTCTTTCCATATATACATGGTGTCAGTAGAATAACTCCCAACAGCACAATTTATTTCCTCAATGCTATGACTTGTGATTCTAGTGTCTTCCAAATTTACTTTTGCAAAGAAAAGGACAGAGACAAGTAGAAACAGAAGAAACTATGGAGAAGTACATTGGTTTCTCTGTGAGATATGTGGATCTATGAAACAAACATATAAAATAAGGACAAATAGCTTATTTTGTAAAGTTGTATATACTATGTAAGTTATTGCCTGAGTTTTCTCCTTCTAGAAAAACCTTAGTATAAGATCTGTCATCAGATCAAGAGAAGGCTCTGAGAATGCAATGTGTCTTTAGATAAGAAACTTATGTGTAATATCCTGGGTGTTTTTATTGTGTGACCATGGAATTCATAGTTACTGCTCCTGGTTGAATCCTGAATACAAATCAAAATAAACTCTTAAGACTTTTCATTCATAAAATTAATATAAAATAAAAATCAAGGAAATGTGAAAGAAATTTTAAAAAGTGGATTTCAGACTGTTGAAAATAAACAGAGGGATATATTTATAGCAGACATTAATTTTTAAAATCTTTTTATCCCTTTAAATTTAAGATATAATATCATAGCCACACCAATTGCTCCTTACAATTCTTCCTTCGGAACCACCCCTTATTCCACTCTTCACTGTCATTATTCAGAACTTCTTTCAAAACTAGTTGTTGTCATAATCAAAATTCTGAAAATTTGAAGAATTAATATGAGTGTTTTATGAGTATAGATAGAAGCAAGGGAATTGGAGTGAATACATTTATTTAGTATTCCATAAAATTTTCCAGAAAATGAAACCCTTAGCTGAGACTGTGCCTATGTGTATACTCAAGCAAAACACAGACAATTTCCTGGCACATTAATGTCAGACAGGAGAATAAGACAGAGTAAGAAGAAAATATTTTAAAACTTTTCTGATTTGACCTCAATCTGAACAGAGGAGGCAAATTGCCTAGGACTGAATATGACACCAAAGCCACAGGGAACTGTTAATAATGAGGACTCGGAGGTGATTTGTCACCCAACTGAAAATAAAGACTATTTACTTTTCAGACTCTCATGGTTGGTTCAACTTCGTATTCTAAACTTCCGTATGATCTAAAAAAATAATTCATGTCTTTTTTATAATACATTGGGGCAAAAATGTATATACTAATTTGGGAATTTAAAAATACACTGTATAATGAAAAGTGCAAAGCTGACAGTTGTCAATGTACATGTAGAAGTATTTTGATAAGCACAAGGAAAAATATTATTTAACATAAACACATTTTTAGAAGGAAACAAACAACTACAACCAAAAATTTCAAAGAAAATTTCTCCAATACAACAACATGTCAATTTGAAACATAGACCTTTGTAACTAAAAAGGTAATCTAAGGAAATTTTAGAAGAAATATCATGTTAAAGTCTAAGAACTTGGAAATTGAATGTGGGAAATCATTTACTGAAAACATCAACAAATGAAACTTTTATTCTAGGATTTCCAAAGAGGAAGAGAGGAGGGGTAAATTTTATTAACTTTTAGATTATAGGGACTATAAGATATAATGGTAATGTAATAAATAGAGAACAAATATATTTTACTGCCACAGGGGCAGTGGGAATGTTCAGGGCTTTATCCTGCCATACTGTATCATTAAAAATGTCAAGGAGCCAGGAGGTGGTAGCTCATGCCTTTAATCCCAGTACTTGGGAGGAA